>NW_004797471.1:937694-946157 GCF_000002075.1 Aplysia californica | reverse complement strand
CCCCCCACAAAAAACCCAAACAACAACAACAACAAAGCAACAACAATCCGCACAGCAATATCTAAAAACAACCTCCCCAACAACATCATTAAAATCTACCCAAACAGCAACAATAACAACAACAACAATAACAACAACAACAACAACACAATCCGCACAGCAATATCTAAAAACAACCTCCCCAACAACATCATTAAAATCTACCCAAACAGCAACAATAACAACAACAACAATAACAACAACAACAACAACACAATCCGCACAGCAATATCTAAAAACAACCTCCCCAACAACATCATTTAAATCAACCCAAACAGCAATAACAACAACAACAACAACAACAACAACAACAACAACAACAACAACAACAACAACAACACCAAAAGTTAGTCATAACAACACGACAACGACCACCACCACTTACTTGAAAGTGTAGTGGTTTCTCACTCCTCCTGTATAGAGACCGTAGAAGGTCTCGAACCCGCGCCTCGTGGGCAGCACGTCTTTGGTGTAGAAGCCCAGGTGCCACTTGCCGACAGCGTGCGTGGCGTAGCCGGACGCGCGGAGTTTTTCCGCCAGCGTGAGAGAGTCGCGCGGCAGGGCGGCCGGCTGGCGCGGCCGGAGGTTCTTGTGCTGGTTGCCTGTCAGAAAATGCCGTCGCCGAAATCGGACTGGGTTAACATATGTGAGGCAGCGTGGTGGAATCAGGCTCTCGTCAAAATAATCAAAGTGAAGAAAACAGCAATTTTCTCCGTGCTTACCAATTTTTATCAAATTTTTGTTTTTTGACTCAACACCTTTTATGTCTATTTGTAAACACATTCCTTTGGGGATATCACCGAACACGTTGATTAAAGGCACAAAAATATAAATACACAGTTTCTATGGACTCTCCAGCCTTGGAATTTATCAAACTTTGGCGGCCATTTTCTCGCTAATTTTACTTCTTAAATCAGGTTTCCCCCACCTCATTCAATCCAAAATATCTCCACTTCTATTAAGAATGGATAGGTAATTTTTTCATTGAAAGCAAGACAAATGAACAAGCTTTAAGATGATACCAATAACTCCACATGCCCAAAAATTGACGAGAGCCTGATTCCACCGCACTGCCTCACATATGACTGTTATTATGTCTATATTGTAATAGGATTAGCGCTCATATGACCTTATGCAGTTGCGAGCGCCGTAAAACTCTTACCAAACTACGAAATGTGGGTGGTTGGCGGGTGCTCTGGTGTGGTCTGCCTTCTCCTTCTTTCCTATCAAACATCTATCGTCCTTATCTCTCCTTCTTTTTTGTGTTTGTTACTCTCTTGTAAAAGCTCTAATCTTTTGGCACTTATATGTACTATGTCCTTATTGTGTTACAAGTGCCGTAAAACACTTACTAAATTAGAACAAACTACTAAACATTATAGTATTTTTAGTGTCAGTTTATACAACACTTTGATCTTAAATGGCTTTCAGTAATTCTACGAATGTCTTTGGCTCTCTTGACAAATAGGCGCCGTTTTCCGTGGAAGTTCTTTAAATCACCCCTCAGTTCAGTCAAGAAAATATTTTTACTTTCTGTATTTGGTGATCATTATCTATGGTGTAGCAGTTATTGGTGCTTCGCTGTCACACGCAGGAGACATGCGAGTTCGATTTCCAAATGGGGATAACTTTTTATTGAGTATTCCAGTCTTTCTGCCAGGATGCTGTATCTCTCTCAGCCTGGGTTGGGTCTCACATGCCGGGTTGGAAGCCCGCCTCTTAAATAGTCTAAAACACGCCCACCACACCACACCACACCGCACTGTATTTCCCAGCACCACCCCGCACCACGACGCTGCATAAAAATACCATACCGTACCGTACCCTAGCACACCTCCCCAAACCCGCCCATCGTATGCTAGGTCCTACTTCCTTACTTTCCATCTGTTGTTTCTGTCTGCCTTACCGTTATTGTGTCGATGTGCTTCTCTTTTCTCAAACTAACAAACAGACAGTCTTTACTTTTCCCCAGCACTAAACAGCCATAGTTAATTTGTCGGTGTGCTTCTCTTTACTTTCAACAACAAACAAACAACAACAACAATAAGAAACAAACAAACAACAGCAACTACAATTGCAACAACAAGAACTACAATGACAACGACAACAACAACAACGTGGGTGGTTGGCGGGTGCTTGGGTATTGTTTGCTCTTTCTTTCCTATCAAACATCTATCATCCTCATCTCTTCTTCTTTTTGATCTTTGTTATTCTCTTGTAACACCTCTAATCTTCGGCACCTATACGACCCAATTGTGTTGCAAGTGCTGTAAAAATCATACTAAGAGAAAACGAAACAATAAAAGAACAACTGTTACTATGACGGCGACAACAACAACAACAACAACAACAACAACAACATCGGACCCAATCTGTCCATTGTGCAGCGAGGAGCCCCAAGATTTGGAGCACTGGCTGCAGAGATGCCCCGCCACGGAGGTCCGGCGGTGGCATCTCTTTGGGGAGGATTCAGGGAGGTTGGACTGCCTCACCCGCGACCCAAGAGAGGCGTTGGCCCTGGCGAAGAGCACGCTCTTCAGGGCTCCAAACATTTCGAACGGATAGGCTACCACACACACACACACACACACACACACACACACACACACACACACACACACACACACAATAACAACAACAACCACCATAACAACGACAACAACAACAGCAGCAACACTCACCCATGTGTATCTGCATGCGTCCAGACATGAACTGGGACCGCGTGGGGCTACAGACCGGTTGCACGTAGTAGTTTTCTAGCCGGACGCCGGCCTGGGAGAGCCGGTCCAAGGACGGGCTGTGGACGCGCCGGTTGTGATAACCGATGTCGCCGTAGCCCAGGTCGTCCGCCATCACAAACACCACGTGGGGCCGAGCGGCGGGGGGCGGGGCCCCTGGTTTGGAGGGCGGGGTTTGCGGTCGAGGGGGCGGGGCTTGTGGTCGAGAGGGTAGGGTTTGATGTCTGGGTGGCGGGGCTTGTGGCCGAGAGGGCGGGGCTTGTGGTCGAGAGGGCGGAGCTTCAGGCTGCGACAGGTTGTCTACGTGGACGTTTGTTGTCGCCGAGACTGTTGCTGTTGTTACCGTCAGTAGGACTGTGAGGAGGAAGAGCCTCCGTGGACTCGTGGCGAGGATCCCGCCGCTTCGTGGAGCTGCTGTGCTTTTGGGGGTCATAATGACCTGTTGATTAACCCCCCCCCCCCCCAAAAGTTGTAAAAAATACTCAAAAGAAAGATATATATATATATATATATATATATATATATATATATATATATATATATATATATATATATATATATCAAACTCTTCTTTAGGGTGCTTTTTCTTTGGGGGGGGGGGGTATAAATGAACCCACAGGTGGTTGAGGAGCGCCACTGGCAGACTGGCAGGTCCTACTTATCTTCTGTCTGTCTGTCTGTCTGTCTGTCTGTCTGTCTGTCTGTCTGTCTGTCTGTCTGTCTGTCTGTCTGTCTGTCTGTCTGTCTGCTCAGAATAAACCTTTTTGTGTCGAAGTGGGATTCTCTTTCCTCAAACAAATCTGAACTTTTTTGTGTATACTTTAGAGCGTTGACATTACATTAAAACAGTGCCTGGTGATCGTCCCATTTTATAAAGATTTTTTCTTTTTTTTCTCTCTCTTTTTTTTAAATTTAGAAAGAAAAGGGGGGAGTTGTACTTGGAACTGATTTAATTCAACGTTGAACTTAACAAATGGCTTATCGGCCATGGCGTCCTTTTTCACGAGACATAATAGTGGCAAGGATACCCATCGACTCAGTTGGTAGCATGCTGAACTCTAATACGTACAGTTTTACTCTGGCTCGAAACCTCGGCAGGATATATTCTTTCATTTGAGTTCTACTACAATTGCAGTAGCAGTCGGCGGCAACGACACAACAAAAGCAACAATAACAACTACAACAACAACAAAAACAACAACGGCAGAAACAACCACAACAACAACGGCAGAAACAACCACAATAAAGACAACAACAGCAAAGACAAAAACAACAACAACAGCACCCACAACAAAGTCAAAAAGAATAACAACAACAAAGGCAACAACAACAACAACAACAACAGCAGCATTGCATTGACAAAACCAACAGCGTCTCATGACCTCTGCATGTACGCAGGAACAAAGGAATGATAAGTATTGTGTGGCGTCGGGGTGAAATCAGATACTCGTCAAAATAATGAAAGCGACAAAACACACTTTTTCTCCGACTGTTGGGCGTTTTTTAATTGACTTTTGTCTTTTGCTCAATTACCATTTACGTCTATTGAAAAATAAAAAAACGTGTGGATTTGATTTTACTGAACAACGTTGATGAAGCGCATACAAAGGAAAATTTGCACTTAAAACTTCAGAAGTAACTAAACTCTGCATGGCAGCCATTTTCTCGCTGTTTTTAATCCCTGAAACTTCCTCTTCCTTCAATAGCAGATGTCTCGACCTTTGTTCAGATAGGAGAGTAATGTATATGTCAGTATCATCTTAAAACGTGTTCAATATAGAGAATACATATCATCATCATCATCATCGTCATCATCATCCAGTGCCAGATCTGCGACAGACAGCTGCGATCATGGTTATCCATTCATTCCTCTGCGCGGATGCTCTAAAAAAAAAGCAATTATTATTATACATGTATCTCCTTTTTGTTAATCAGAAGCGAGACAAATGAACAAGTTTTCAGATGATACTGATAACCCCGTGACCAAAAATTGACCAGCGCCTGATTCCACCGCGTCGAGACGCAACTACAAATATGTATTATAAATAAATGTTATCATGACACGATTTCAGTCACGACCAGTTGGTGGCACTTCACAGGCATGGCCACTTCACTCCCCCAAGCACATACACTTCTGGTGGGGAAGTTTCCGCGTACCGCTCACTGGTACGTCCTACCTCCTTCCTACCACTTTCTTTTACGTCTATCAAACTCTTCTGTCTATCCAGCCCTTCTGTCTATCAAAACACACAGATTTTCGGATGGGAAATCCCCACGCACCGCTCGCTGGTACGTCCTACCTCTTCCCTATCACTTTCTTTTCTGTCTATCTGACTCTTCTGTTTATCAAACTCTTCTGTCTATCCAAACACAGATTTTTTACGCTGGGAAATCCTCGCATACCGCTAGCTGGTGCGTCCTACCTCTTTCCTATTACTTTCTTTTCTGCCTATCTGGCTCTTCTATTCGTCGATCTCCTCTGTCTATCCAACCCTCTGTCTATCCATATTTTTTTTACGCTGGGAAATTCTCGCGTGCCGCTAGGTGGTACATCTTACCTCTTTCCAATCACTTTCCTTTCTGTCGATCCAAATCTCCTGTCTATCCAACTCTCCTGTCTATCCAACTCTCCTGTCTTCTGTCCATCCAAGCACAGGACTCTTTTCACAGGAAAGTAAATTTTATTCTTCGTTTGTCGCTCTCTCGTGGTTGTCGTAGCCTACGTTCTAACTCGTTCCTTTTACTTTGTCTTCTGCCTCTCTAAATCTTCTGTCCATTCAGTTCTTCTATTTATCCAACCCCTCTGTCTATCCGCTTTGTTTGTGATCACGTCTACGAGCCCCGACGTACGACCATTTTCGTGTCAGTGTGCGTTAGACCTACTACTTTTATGAGACACCCCCCCCTCACACCCCAATCCCCTGAAGCTGTAAGGGGCCCCCCCCCCCCGACCAAGCCCCACCATCTCTTAGCGACTCGTGACTGACATGTTCACGCGTACCGTACACAGATACCGCCGTTGTCCTTGAGTGTATGGACATGACATGAAGCAAGATGGTCTCATTGTAAGGTTACCCACAACTAGCAAGTTTCGTTTTGCTTTGCTTTGTTGTTTGGTTTTGTTTTTTCTCCATTTTCAATGAACTAGCGTCTGTGGCGTACTAGTGGTTGGGCGCTTAGCCGTCGCTCGTAGAAGACCTGAGTTCGATTCCGGAGTGAGGAGAACATTATTTTATATGGAGCATCTCGGTCTTTCTGCTGGGATGTCGTATCTGTGTCAGCTCGGGTTGGCCCTGTCAGGCAGGATAAAATTCCTGGATAAAAATTCCGTAAGCCCGCTTTCTAAATTATCTAAATTTTGTCGATAGGCGCGTAAAAACGCCTACATTATTTTAAAAAAAGGACCCAGCGTCTATGGTGTGACAGTCAGGGGTGCCGTCCCCCCTTTATTTCGTTATTTTCACGAGAAGAGCAATTAGTCGCTTTTAAGCACAAGTGGGCTATCCCGAAAAATGCTGTTTTGAGAAAATCGAAGCTTAAGTTTTTTATCCTTATTCAGCACCTTTAAAAGACAATGAGTTTTCTTTATATACCAAGCAAACATACACAACAATGAAACCAAACTTCTCCTATAGGTAGGACAATGCCCACTTTTGGTGTAGGTCAAGGTTTCTGGAAACTCCCGAAATTTGGGTTAGCCCGCTTGTCTTTAAATTGACCAATTGTCAATATATTCTAAGCATTCTGTTTAACTGGAACCCAAATTAGTTGTGTCCGTTGGTTGTCTTTTTATGTGCTTATGCAATTTCCTAAATTTTCTGTTATTTTCACAAAATCTCCGTGGCATTCCTGGTATTTAAACTCTTCTATGGGGGCTCTCGTGGCCTGGAGGTTAAGGTGTTGGCCTCTCATTCAAAAAGTCCCGGGTTCGAATCCGGGTAGCGACCGAAAAATTTTCTTCTCTAAAATTGTCTCCTTTCACCTTCTTTCCTGCTCTCTATCAATGTTCTGTTGTCTGCTTTAATTTCCTCTTTCTGTCCCCACCCTTCACCTCCTTTGCCCCCTCCTCTGGGCTCCTGACTCTTTCTGCTGCCTTTCTACTGCTACTCCTTGGTTTCTCCTTACTGCTGTCTTTCTGCCACACCCCTGATCTTCTGGTAGGAAAGATCTACACCTAGCCTTCTCGGACAAGGGCAAACAAATCTCGGAGGGCCCGTGTGCAAGTTGCGCACGTTAAAGATCCCTTGGTGGTCTAAAATCGATAAGAGTAGGCTTCGGCCGCCACCTGGGCAAAATTCAAAAATTTCCTACCAACTGAAAATATTAGGTGTGTCCCGCGCGCTCATATGACCTTATGCAGTTGCGAGCGCCGTAAAACACTTTACAAAAAAACCAACCCCCCAAAAAACAAAACAAAAAAAACTCTTCTATATTGCACTGCGCACAGACGACGAAGGTTCGATTCCCATGAGAGGATTTTTGACGGGTGATCTGGTGTGATTTGTTCCTTTTTCCTGTCAAACATCTATCGTCCGTGTCTCTCCTCCTTCTTTTTGTGTTTGTTACTCCCTTGTAACACCTCTAATCGTGGGTGGTTGGCGAGTGATCTGGTTTGGTGTTCTTCTTCTTTCCAATCAAACATCTATCGTCCTTGTCTCCCCTTTCTTCTTTTTTATGTTTGTTACTCTCTTGTAACACCTCTAATCTTCTGGCGCTCATATGACCGTATGCAGTTGCGATCGCCGTAAAACCTCTACTAAAACTAAAACTTAACACCTCTAATCGTCAGTACTAAAATGACCTTGTTATGTTGAAAGTGCCGTGTGAAACTTATACTATAACTAAAACGATTGCCGTGAGGAGGTGGAATGTTATTTTATCTTTTCTTTTCTCTCTGATGTATCTGTCTGCCTTCCTCCTTCCTTGCTCCGTAAGCTCTGTTGGTATCATGCAGGACTACGAAGCGGGTGGCTTTGGTTCGAATCCCCAACAGGGCGTTCTGAACTTGGGCTCCGTCCTATCGTAGACTGAAAATTAAATCCGAAGGTTCTTTCTTCTCTTAAAAACCTTACTCAGTGTTGAAACGGGCATTAAATAATATTATTTTAAACTCATTTCTTGGCGGATGGTTGAAGGGTGCCACTGGTCGGCCCTACTACTTTGTGCTGTCTCTGTTGTTTCTGCCTGTCTGTCTGTCTTACTTTCCCCCAGCACTAAATGGCCAGTATTGTGTCGATGCGTTTCTCTTTATACAAACTCAAACAAACAAAAAGTGGATGGTTGGCGGGTGCTCTGGTGTGGCTTGCTTCTTCTTTCCTATCAAACATCTATCGTCCTTATCTCTCCTTATTTTTGTGTGTGTTTTGTTACTCCCTTTTAACACCTCTAATCTTCAGCACTTATTTGACCTTATTGTGTTGCAAGTGCCGTAAAACACTTATTAAACTAAAACACAAACAAAGCACGCTACGGTTAGTTGCAAGTTTCCCGAAAGGCAAGGAAAAATTGCTCGGGATCACTTGACTTTTATAATTGTCCCTTTCACGTCTCAGGCTACGAGTCAGAAGGTATCGTCTTCAACAGTACTTTCATGTTCTCAGTTGTAGATGGGACCTTTTAGCTTTTGAAACGCGGTGCGCCACTCACTGTTTGGGAAAGAAAGAAGCCCCTGTCCGCTGTACGCCCC
>NW_004797471.1:906842-934337 GCF_000002075.1 Aplysia californica | reverse complement strand
GGGGGTGGATTATTTTCACTGAAATCCGTTGCCAGATCAGCTTGATGGAGTCCCTGTCATATCAGAGATGGACTTGTGGGTAGTTGTCGGGTGCTCTGGTGTGGTTTGCTCTTTCTTTCCTATCAAACATCTGTCATCCATATATCTCTCTTCCTGATTTTGTTTGTTTGTTGCTCTCTTGTAACAACTCTAATCTTCAGTCCCTTTATGAACTAATTGTGTTGCAAGTGCCATGAAACTCAAACTTAAACCCAAAAAAAAAGATGGAGGTCCCAGCTCTTGAATAACCTTCCAGTGTTTACATAGGGGGATAAGACATATACCTCTCTTTACTAAAAATATGATCCTATTATTACATAGTACATCTCACCAGCATAAATATAGATTAGAGTTTTGATTTTTAAAATTTTCTCTACGTCAACAAATTGTGAAAAAAATACTGTTATCTGAATTATGAAAAAATATTTATGAAAAGTATGCAGTGACTTCTGACCTGTTTACTACCTTTGTATGACCTCTTTGAAAATTAAAGACCATCTAACGCGCAGATTAGATTTTGTGATTTTCAGTACGTCATTTTTCTCCGTCTTGAACCAATTTTTTTTTCCTGTGAATATCAGCTTTTGAAGTTCCCCAAAACTGAACTTTTTCACAGATAAGACAGCCTGGTAACTACCCTTTAATGTGTCAAGGGGCATTAAGCCAATACTATTCTTAACAGTGACCTATGAAGTGAATGTGATCTCTCATTCTTGGCTCCACAGGACACTGATGGGAACTACTGGGTCAGCGGTCAGTCTGAGGAGGTGGCCAGACAGAAGGCAGCAGAGAAGTTTAAAGTTGACCCCAGTGACATCACCCTGACCAGAGGTTTGTGTTGATGTATTGCGGGATACAGCTTGGAATATTATGAGATATCCCTCGTTCCAATTGAATATAAGAAGTAATTGAGGCTGTTGTTGTTGTTGCTTTTGTTGTTGTTGTTGTTGTTGTTGTTGTTGTTGTTGTTGTTGTAGTAGTCAATTCTTTACTTTCCCTTCATTGTTTCTGTCTGTCTGTCTGTCTGTCTGCCTTACTTTTTCCCAGCACTAAATGACCATCATTGTGTTGATGTGCTTCTGTTTACTCCAACAAACAAACAAACAAACAAACAAACAAACAAACAAACAAACAAAGTGGTCCATTTAGCTGTTCTTGGGCTTTCAGCTCTCGGCATGGTGCTGCGCAGATACATTTACAGGTCTGTAATTGATGTGATTTTTTTGAAAGCCTGTGTCAAACTTGACGACCTGTCTTTTTTTTTGGTCTTTTCAGATGAAGATGTTCTTGATACATGGTTTTCCTCCGCTCTCTTCCCTTTCTCCGTCTTTGGATGGCCTGATCAGGTAAGCTGTCGCAAATTTCTATAATTGTGTAAGGCATATGTGAGACGGCGTGGTGGAATCAGGCTCTCGTCAAAATAATCAAAGTGAAGAAACTTGCACTTTTCCACAGGTTTGTGAATTTTTTTCAAATTTTTGTTTTTTGGCTCAACACCATTCATGCCCATTATAGAACTCATTTCTGTATGGATTTTTCTGAAAAACGTTGATTAAAGGCACAAAAATGTAAATTTTCAGTTACCACGGACTCTTAAGGAAATAACTAATGTTTGGCGGCCATTTTGTCACTAATCTTACATCTGAAAACAGGTGACCCCCACATCCTTCATTCGCAAATATCTCGACTTGTATTCAAGATAAATAGATATTTTTCTCATCCAAATATAGACAAATGAACAAGCTTTACGATGATACCAATAACTCTACATGCCCCAAAATTGATGAGAGCCTGATTCCACCACGCTGCCTCACATATGGACCTTTGGGGTTTCGGTTATTCTTTTCATTGTGCCCGTCCCCACCCCTCCCCCACCTCCTTTATTTTTAAAACTTTTTTTGAAGAAACAAACATATACCTTCTTTCATGTTATATTGTGACTTAAAAAAAAATATGGTAGTGTGTCGTTTTACACTATTAACTGTTCGTATTTTAAAAAAAAATCTTTATTCTTTTCTTTTGGTTCCAGACGGATGACGTGAAGGTTTTCTACCCAGGCACACTGCTGGAGACGGGACACGACATTTTGTTCTTCTGGGTGGCCCGTATGGTCACCATGGGCCTCACGCTGCTCGGAGACCTTCCCTTCAAGGATGTGAGTGAAACGTTTAGTGAATGTTCCTACTGACATTTTGATTGTATCTCGCTCGCTTGCCAACTCTATTCTGAATTTTTAGGTGGTTGGTTGGTGCTTGTTGTGTGGTTTGCTCCCTCTTTCCTAATCAAACATCTATAACCCTGATCTCTCCTTCTTGTTTGTATTTGTTACTCTTTTGTAACACCTCTAATCTCAGGAAATTTAAATGTGTTGCGATGTGGTGGAATCAGGCATTCGTCAATTTTTGGGCATTGGGCGTTATTGCTATCATCTAAAAGCTTATTCATTTTCCTTGTTTTAAATGGAAAAAATACAGGTCTTTCTAAAATAGAGGTTGAGATATTTGCGATTGAAGGAAATGGGGTCGTGTCGTGTGGTCTCAGAGTTCAGTAACTTCAATAGCTTGAGAGCCCTTGAAAACTAAAAAAATTACATATTGTATACCTTTAATCAACGTTTTTCAGTCAAATACACATGGACATGGGATATTATATGAACATGAAAGGTGTTGAACCAAAAAACTAATTTTGCTAAAAATTTCCCAACTGGCCGGAAAAGTTTTTGTTATTTTGACGAATGCATGCCTGATTCCACCGTGATGTCTCACAAATGACCTTATTGTGTTGCAACTTAAACTAAAACTATCTTGAATTTCCTTTTACTGACGGCACTTATATGACCTTATTGTGTTGCAAGTGCCGTAAAACTCTTACTAAAACTAAAACTGACCCAGGTTCGGCAATCAGAAATGTGAGAGCCTTATCACATACACTGCACCAAAACCAGTCCCACTTGATGTAATTTTGTTATTTGTTGCGTTATCTGATGTTGTATTGTTGATTATGACTGTACTTTTATTGGGTTTTGAACAAGTTGATAAGTTTGTTGCGTCCATTTGATGGGTTCGTGTGCGTGATGTCACCTCAGAGACCATTTAGTGGGCGGTTGGCGATTGCTCTGACGTGGTTTGCTCCTTTTTTCTTATCAAATATGTCGTCCTTATCTCTCCTCCTTCTGTTTTGTGCCTATTACTCTCCTCTTGCAACACCTGATCTTTGATACCTTCTTGACATATGACCTTAGCAGTTGCGAGCGCTGTAAAACCTTATACTATACATACATACTTTCTTGACATGCTCCTTCTTTTATATCAAACGTCTATCATCCTGATCTCTCCTTCTCCTTTTTAATGTTTGTTACTCCTTTGTAACACCTCTAATCTTCGGCACTTATATGACCTTATTGTATTGCAAGGGCCGTAAAACTCTTACTAAAACTAAATGACATAATTCTGTTGATAGAGAGAACAAAAAAGTCATTCTCCACTTGTTCTCCCCCCAGGTATACCTACATCCGATGATCAGAGACGCCCACGGTCGCAAAATGAGCAAGTCAAAGGGCAACATTGTCGACCCGGTGGACGTCATTCACGGCATCTCTCTGGAGGTTTGTGTTTACTTGCTTTACTTTACTTTTCCGATCCAGCGGCCATTTGGGTTCTAGATCTAGCCCTTCGGTCTGTCGATATGGCAAAGAATTGACAGGTTTTAATCAGCTGTGCTTTGTCGCTGTATAGAGTGTTTCCGATGTGTCTGGGGAGGCAGGTAGGTAGGTGCTACGCAGGTCACAAAGTGCTGGGCAGTTAAAGAGGTGGTGTGGTACTGTTTCATCCTGGCAGTCGCACAACGGGCAGTCGGGTGGGGTATCCTTGCGGATCCTATTTAGGTAGTAATTGTAGTTGTTGTTGTTGTTGTTGTTGTTGTTGTGACTGTTGGGAATTGTCGTGACTTGTTCTCTTCTACTCAGGGAATTTATTGCATCTTTAGAGTTGGGGGCTGTCATGTGTGCAAATACAGTTCTTCCAGTTTTGCCCATTCCCCCATCCATTCAGCCACTGTTCCCTGGTGTTGCATTTGATGATGTTCTTGGCTGTCTGTTGTGATACTGGGTTGTGAGGTTGTGTTTGTGATGCTCCCTTCTTGGCGAGGTTTGTGTTTTAAACTGTATCTCTTACTTCTCGACACTTCTCCCACACTTAAGTCTTCTATAGGCCATTTAGCACAGACAAGTAAGTACAAATGAGAGATGGTCTAGTTTTGAAAAAAAAAAAGGGAATAATTTTTAACATCAACAAGAACAAATAAGAGATGATGTAGTTTTGGAGAAAAGGGAACATTTTTCAAAGCGAGAGAATGAAACTTATCAGAGAGCTCTCTTGTTTCAATTGTGGAAAAAAAAGAAGTAAAATGTGCCAAGAAAGACATGATATAGGGAAATCTTTTTTTTTTTCGATTGTGAAATTTTTGTCTTTTATAAGTTGTGAGGCAGCGTGGTGAAATCAGGTGCCCGTCAAGACAGTCAAAGTGAAGAAACCGGCGTTTTTGTGCAGGTTTGTGAATTTTTAAATCGAATTTCGTTTTTTGGCTCAACACCTTTCATGGCCGTTAAAGAACACATTTCTTTTGTGGATTTTTCTGAAAAATGTTGAGTAAATGCAAAAAGTAAATTTTTAGTTTCCACGGACTCTCAAGCTAAGGAAGTAACTCATTGACAGCCATTTTCTCATTAATTTTACCTGTGAAACAAGGTGATCCCCACCTCCTTCATTTCTTGTTCAAGATAAATGGATATTTATTTAAAAGTAAGACAAATGAACAAGCTTTCAGATGATACAAATGACTCTCCTTGCCCAAAAGTTGACGAGAGCCTGATTCCACAGCGTCAGAACACAATTTAAGGGTTTTTCAAGTCATCTATGGCTTCTGTATATTTTCTACCACAGGTTTAGTTTATTTTCTGAGGATTCCAAGCATAGCAAAGAAAGTTGTTTTTTTTTCCTTTTCCATAGTTATTATTCCAATGCGTTTTCCTCTAACTGAAATAAACAAACAAATTAAAGCTCAATAATCAGTACTCACTCAAACTCATACAAACAGTGACTGGATCAGGGTGCTACACAGTGGCAACTAGCCATGGCATGTTTGTAAAATTGTTCTTTATTTAGTGTAATTGTGTATGTATTTATGTATGTATTTATGTATGTGCATATGTTTGCCATTGTAAACTAGAGTGCCCTTCTGGGATCTATAAAAATGTAATTTATTTATTTGTTTTATCATAACTTACTCCTTTGAAATGTGTGCAGCTGTAAAGGGCTGTAAAGCTCTTGTACCACACTGAAGCTGAAATTGAAACACTTTACCAGATTATATTTACTTGGTTGAAAGTCAAAAAGGAAAAACAGCCAAAACTGTCTATGACAACGGCCGTCCACTGTCAAAAAGAAAGATGTTCGTCTTCGACAGGTGGTCGTCTTACACAGTGTCATAATGTAAAAAATATTCGAGGGAGGAAATGGGAAGTGGTCGTTTTGTTCGGGTGATTTGTCTTCTGAACAGGTGGCCGATAGAGCAGGTCTGACTGTACTGGCTCAAAGTTTAAATGTTTCCTCTGGTTGTTCCAGGAGCTGAACAAGAAGCTGTTAGGGTACAACCTGGAGGACAAAGAGGTCAAGATTGCCATTGCTGGGCAGGTGAGAAATCATGTGTGGTTGTCTGGTGCTGTCAGCTGCTGTTGTTGTTGTTCGTTGTTATTGTAGTTTGCTGTTGTTTTTTGTTGTTGTTGTTTTTGTTGTTGTTGTTGTTGTTTGTTGTTGTTGTTAGTTGTTATTGTTTGTTGTTGTGTTGGGAATCCGGTGGTTGATATGGATGAGAGATTTCATGTTTCTGGTTAGGAGACTTGTTGCTGTTGTTGTTTGTTATTGTTAGTTGTTGTTATTGTTTGTTTTTGTTGTTGGTTGTTGTTGTTTGTTGTTGTTGTTGTGACTGTTGGGAATCCGGTGGTCGATGTGGATGAGAGATTTGATGTTGCTGTTTATGATACTTGTTGCCGTTGTTGTTTGTTGTGACTGTTGGGGCTGGAATAGCCGATATGGATAAGAAACTTATTTCCTTTCAAGCATCTATCATCTTTATCTCTCTTCCTTCTTTTACTTGTATGTTACTATCTAGTAACACCTCTAATCTTCTGCACTTGTATGGCCTAATTGTGTAGCAAGTGGAGTAAAACTTTCACTAAAATTAAAGAGTTCTAGGCGCAGTTTTTTTTTTTTTTGTCTTTGCCCGAGAATGGTTTGAATCTATTGTGGAATGGTGGTGTCCAGCGCTGTGATTAGGAAGGACTACTGTGTTTATTAGTCCGTAATGTTTTTACTTACATACATAGGCCCTACTTATTTTTCCACTCACTCAGAAAGCAGACTACCCCAATGGTATCCCAGAGTGTGGAGTCGACGCTCTACGTTTTGCCCTGGTGGCCTATTCTGCACAAGGTATGTATCACCTGTCTCTTGTCACAGTGTGGGTGGTTGGCGGGTGCTCTGGTGTGGTTTGTTTCTTCTTTCTTCATTTTTCCTGGGCTCTTATTTGTTTTTATTTCATGAAATTTTTAAAATGCTATTGGAATTTATGTTTTCGGTGATGATGCAGGTAGTCAGTCATCCCTTATTACTCTAGGCCTTTGCCTCTATTTGTTATTTCTCTTTGCCTCTTATTTATTTCTCTTTTCCTTTTTATTATTTCTCTTTTCCTCCATTTATTATTTCTCTTTTCATCCATTTATTATTTCTCTTTTCCTCCATTTATCATTTCTCTTTTCCTCCATTTATTATTTCTCTTTGCCTCCGTATTATCAGTTATCATCAGGTCTGTTTTTAATGTTTCTGTTTGCTTGACCAAGGTAGAGGTTTGTAATTGGGGGTTCTCTACTTGTATATAAGACAAATCACGGAATCTTTTTTCTGGTTCCCTTTTTATTTCGTCTCACACAGGTTCGACTGCACTGAAAGTCACTTGAATATTACGCTGGTGACTTTGGTTCAGCTCCTGTCATGACATGCCTCAATCTAGATTTTCCAACGTATTTTCATGGGTCCTGACTTCAATCAAATGAAAGAGCATTAGTTCAGAACCCAATCGTCTTGAATAACCTACATTATGTCAAATATGGTGAAGTAAGGACTGACTTTGACTCTGAGACTTCTTTCCTTGGCCTGCAGGACGTGACATCAACCTGGACGTGATGCGCATCCAGGGCTACAGGTTTTTCTGCAACAAGTTGTGGAACGCCACCAAGTTTGCTCTCACCAGTCTGGGAGAGGGGTTCCAGCCTTATCCAACTCTACAGGTGAGCTCAGCCTAGGTATTGTGGCAAAAAGTTGTTGATTGGTTACCGTAGGGTGAGCTTATGAAAGTATACGAAGAATTTTACTAATAAAATGTAATTAATTTATTACAAGTAATGAAGTGTTGGAAAGAACTGGAATTAAATATATCAACATGACCATATAAAGGAGATGATGGAGATATTTAAAACATGTTCTAAGAATGCCGAAGACAAAATTGCCCTATCAAGCATGGTATTGGAGACCAACTGGAAAAAGAAAATGAGGAAGATCAACTGGAAGCTATAGAGGCACTATAAGGGATGAGGCAATCACCTAAGGCCTGGAAGTGCTGAAATTGGAGAGAACGTAACGTGGTCAGGGACAGGCGAGCGTGGTGTTGACTGCTCTCCGCCTTTCGTACCTGATGGTATAGGGAGAGAGTAAGTTAAGTAAGTAACGGTTGGCTAATGCTTCTAATTATTGTGAATTTTTTCTTTCTTTTGTTTTGTAGATTGTTCAGGGTGCAGTGTGGCTGTTAGTAGTTTTAGTAGGTTATACTAAACTTTTATTTCTAGCAGTCCTGGAACTTGTATCCTCTCTTTGAAAAACTTTTTTTAGTTAACTTTGTTGTGGTTTGTGTATTTAGAGAACATTATTCCTTCCATTTTGGTTGTAAATCTGCTCTTTATTGTACCTTTTTATAGATATGGAAAGAAGAAAAAAATTCATAACCACAAGATAAATGACAATAAGAAGGGGGCTCTCCTGGCCTAGAGGTTAAGGTGTTGGCCTCTCATTCAAAAGGTCCCGGGTTCAAATTCGGGTAGCCACCGAAAAATTTTCTTCTCTAAATTTGTCTCCTTTTCCCTCATTTCCTGCTCTTTAGCAATGTTCTGTCGTCTGCTTTCATATCCTCTTTCTGCCCCCACCCCCTCACCTCCTTTGCCCCTTCCTCTGGGCTCCTGACTCTTTCTGCACTCTCTTGTGACCTGCTATTTCTGGGGTGCCTTGATAGTCGAAGAAGACCTTGTGCTGTTGAAGCTAGAGAGGTGAGCCGTCTAAGTCTGATTCCCTGTAAAGATTTCTCTGTTGACACCCACCCCTTGGCGCTCATATGACCTTATGCAGTTGCGAGCGCCGTAAAACCCTCTACTATAAAAAAAAAAATGACTGTAGTGTAGTATTGGTATGTTTTAACATATTATTTATTTTGCACCACCAGCTGACTGGCAAAGAGAGCCTGATGGACCGCTGGATCTTGAGCCGACTTTCGCAAGCCATCAAGTTGGCGAACCAGGGAATGGAGAGCTTCGACTTCCCCGCTGCCACCACCGCTGTGTACAACTTCTGGTTGTATGAGCTCTGTGATTGGTACCTGGTGTGTACAAATCTAGCTAGCCATGCTCACTTTTATAGGTGTGGGGTGCTTGGGCTGCGGCACATACAAAGACAATATGTGATGTGTGCTGACAAAATGAGTTATTTCTTAGATTTTAGCCTTATGGGAATTGATACATCATCTTTATTGGTGGAGTTTGTACCGTTTGTAAGTATGGAAAAATAAACGACACGGTAGACTTAAAAAAAAAAAATGGCATCAATTGAAAAATCGTTAAATCTGACGCCAGTGTCATTTTTCGGCCGATATCTCTATTCTTAGATGGTGAGAAGTAACTTATTTTGCTAGCACACCTCACATATATATATATAAACATTTTTAAGGCAATCCTTAACTAGTCTCATGCTCACCAAAACAGATCACATTTTTCAGGACTTAAGTTTTACGTTATGCACCCCTCAAGCCTTGGCTGTGTCAATTTGTTCTTATTTAAAGTTAAACAGAGTCTTTGCCATTGGTGACTTCGGTGTCTACAGTCTGACGGTTTTGTTGTTGAACTAGTTATCATGACCTTGTGGGTTTGAGGCTCAGCTCATCCCAAACTGTTTTTGATAAAGGCACTCTACACAAATTTTCAACGCTTCACCCAGATGTAAATGGGTACTCGGATACAGACGGCAAAAGATCTTGTCAGAATGTTCAGAATGTTAGCGTTGTAGTGCTTGTAAAATGGCAGCTTCCACTTCCCAGAAAGTTGAGATTGTTTCAAAATGGAATCGGATCTGCAAGGATACTGCCTGTAGAACTTGCTGTAGAGTGAGACTGCACTATACAAGTGCTATTTATATTAGTATTAATTAATATAAACGGTAACAGTCGCTTGCTGTGTTATCCCTGTATCACTACTTTCAAGAAAACCAGTGTGTGAGTGTCAATTAGTGAACCAGAATACAGAAATATAGTACACTAAATTATACTTGTTTTGTGGCAATGTCATATTTTGTAATTTTTGTACTGTATACTTACATTATGTTAGATATGATGCAAGAGACAGTACATAAATTTCAACAACCTTTCTTAAATATGAATTTGAGCATGTCATATCAGGGAAAGACTTGTACTTGTAATCCTTTTTTGTTGTCGATTTTTATTTGTTTGACTTTATGTGTCTTGAAATTTTCTTTTTGCTTCCCAGGAGTCCCTGAAGCCGCTGATCCGAGGAGAGGACGAGGACGCCAAGCTGGTCAGTCGCAACGTGCTGTTCACCTGCCTGGATGAGGGCCTGCGTCTGCTGCATCCTTTCATGCCCTTCGTCACGGAAGAGCTGTTCCAGAGGTTGCCGTGGCGAACTCAAGACGCCCCACCCAGCATCTGCGTTACTCCGTACCCAGAGCAGAACGCGGTATGGAAAATTTTCTCAGCTTGTGAGAAGTCAAAGTACAGATTTTCTGTAAAGCTACAGCTATGGGGGGTGGTGTTTAGTACTGTTTGTGTTCTTACTAGTGGCAAAATGTTATCAAGTCTTTTTGGGGGGAATCTGTTCCAACGATGCTAGGTATCTGACACATCTCATTAAACCTATGCTGCTGTGCTCAAGATGGTCTTTGCTCTACTTTTACCCTGACTATGTCATGTCGAGCATGGATATCTCGAACACATTGGGGATCAACTATTATGTTTGACACGTCCGTAATTGTAGTAAACTGCAATAAAATAGAGAAATATGAAGAAAATCAAGGGCAGTAACTGTGACAGTATTATAGTTGGAGAATGTATGTTGCAGAGAATGAACAGCAGAGGGGTAAAACGGGCATAGTCACAAACTGGAAATTTTGAGGATGTCAATTTGAAAAGCTTGTGGACTCATTACTTTATATTTGTTTGACTAGTGGTTTATTGTTATGATTGTTGAATGGGAAATCAAACATCCAATAATTATCAACCAACAGTTGAACAAAAATACAGTTATGAGTCAACAAGTGTTTAAAATTGATAACCTCACGATTTTCAGTTTGTGACTATGCCAGTTTTTCCCCCTGTGCTCTTCATATATGTTATTCATGCTCTTGTATATGAAACTTCATTCGTGGGTCATGAAAAATGTATATATATTCATTTCATCATCACTGTTTCTACAGGCTATCCCTTACAATGAAGCCCTGGAGGCAGACTTGGAGTTTGTCCAGAACGTGATCAAGAGCATCCGCTCCATGCGCTCAGACTATCAGCTGCCACCCAAGACCAAGATTGAAGGTGTGCAGCTGTAGCAATGTTAGAGGACTGACCTCCTTGACTGCATAATCTTTATGTTGTGTTCCCAGTCCGTCTGCTACAGTGGCTATTCTTGTCTGTCAAAGTTCTCTGTATCTGTACCTAGTCATAGGTAGCAAAATATCTTGTCAGTATGTTAGTGTTTTATCGCCTACTGTAAAATGGGAGCTTGCATTGTGTGCAAGTCAGGAAGTTGAGCTTGTTTCATTTTACAATCAGGTCTCCTGAGGTTGTAATACAGATTGTAAAGCGCATAAAGCTTGCAGCTGAGTGGAAATTTGTGGTATACAAATGCTATCATTAATTCTCTTAACACAGCTTGTGGATGGTTGGCGGGTGCTCTGGTGTGGTTTGCTCCTTCTTTCCTGTCAAACATCTCTATTGTCATTATTTTTCTTCCTCCTTTTTTATATAATTTGTTACTCTCTTGTAACACCTCTAATCTTCGCCACTTTTTGACCTAACTGTTTTGCAAGTTCCGTAAAACTCTTACAAATATCTCTGTGTCTTCTTTGATCTTTTTCTTAATTCTCTAAAGGCTGCATTTTTTTTCTTCACTTCTGGATTTTAAAAAAAATGTTTTTTTGTATCCTTATTATTATTAATCCCATTCTTGCCCCCGTGCTCCACAGTGTACCTGAAATGTGCCGACGACGCAACGTCCCAGATGCTGGGGAGCTACGAGGAGTTGATCTCCACCATGTGCAACACCAGCTCTATCTCTTGCTCGACGACGGACCCGCCCAGCGGCTGTGCCATGTCCACCGTGTCAGCGCGCTGCGAGACGCATCTCATGCTGAAGGTGATCTTGGCTTTTCAGTTTTGTGTCTTAACACATTACAATTACACCCTTACGTGCTCCACCCTTATTCACCCGGAATCGCCCGCTCCGATCAGGCGTCTTTAGAAACGAAGTCTTGCCTTGACAAGACTCTGGGGCTCAGATTTTGTTTTACATAGTGCAAAATGTTTCTTCTGTTGGATATCGAAGAGAAATTTTTCGGGCCAGTAGTTTTAGTAATAGAGCCAATTGAAGTGCGATCGTGTTTCCAACACTTCGAAGGTGTCTCAGCTTGTTGAAAAGCAGCACAATTGAGTTTGAAAAGGGAAATAATGATGGATTTGAGCAATAACAAGCATATGACAAATTAGATGAGTCAGATATTGATGAAAACGTTGTAGCAAGAGTTTGGGGCGATTCTGATTGATCAGATGTAGAATTAAGATCTAGGGCTCGACCAGGAGGCTAACAGTGAGAGTGGAAGGTCAGACACCCTGATTGAACTAAACTTATAACTTTTCCAATAATTGTGGATGTATAAAGTTATATTTTTCTGAAACTGAAACTACATTTATTTCTCTTTGTAAATTTTTTTTTTTTTTTTAAAGGACTTTTAAAATTTGTTTAGTATTTTTAAAATGTGTTTTTTAAATGCCTGTGTTTACTGGAGATGGGTTCCTTCCTCTTGCTTAGGATTTAGGAATAGACTTCTCGTCCAGACCTTTAGGGTGTAATGTGTTTAATCTCAGAAGTTGGATGGTTGATGCATGCTCCAGTGTGGTTTGCTCCTTTTTTTTCGATCACACTTCGACCTCTCCTTCTTTTTTGTGTTTGTTACTCTCTAGTAGCGCCTCCAATCTTCAGCACTTATGTGACAATTGTGTTGCAAGTCCTGTAAAACTCTTACCAAAACGAAACTTAACACTCAGAAGATGAGTTAACATTATATTTGTGAGTGGGTGCGTGTAGGAGGTGAGTGGTGGAATATGTGGTGAGCTGGGGGAGGGACGGAGAGAGAGAGATTGAGAGGGGGGGGGCTTTGAAGCACAGCTTTTTGCAGAAAAGACCTATGTAACTCTGGTTTTAACCCCTTGAATGCTAACTGCTTGCACCCAAAAAATTCCAGTAGACAAAACACTCAGGTTACAATGTTTGAATGTTTGATTGACATTTTTGTGAGGCATGCTGACAAAATGAGTTACTTCTCGCAATCCAAAAATGTCTTGCGTTTGTCCACCAGGGCCAGATTGATATTCCCAAAGAACTCGCCAAGCTGCAGAGCAAGAAAGAGTCACTGAACCAGAAACTGGGGAAACTGACCACAGACGCAAGCAAGTCGGACTACGAGGCCAAAGTACCAGAAAATGTGCGCACAGAGAACAGTAAAAAGGTAAGTTTTTAGCGCTGATTGCAACTTTCAGTATGAGTTGCAGTATTGTGTTTGATGCACTAAAAAGTATTGGTGTTTTTTTTTACTCTGTGTTCTGTTCATTTTGAGCTTTGTATCGCGTTTGAACAAACACAAAATTACGGCGAATTTATAGGCGATTTCCAGGTTGAGAACCATAGATATGGGGTAGGCCTACATAGAAGCGGAACCAATAAATTGGCAAAAAGGTATTATTAATCCGCATACAGGAAAAAGAGGCTAAAACAGCACCTGGACATGGATGGCTGGTGCCTCTATAAATAAATCATTGATGGTCAGGTCAGGTCCCATTTGAAAATTACATGAACCATTTCCTTAAAAAAGAGAGCAAAATCAAGTCGGGCTATGAACTTATGTGAAAACAACCAACTTGAGTCCCATGATGCTCCTTTGACCATATCCAGTTGCAAACACTGTAAAACTCTTACCAAGCTGAATTGGAACAAAAATACTTTGAGGAGAATTTGAGGTTTGGTTACTTAATTTCGCCCAGTGATAGTCTGTACCTATCAAATGGTGCCTTTTCAAATTTTTCAAAACATGAACAATTTGATAGGATGGCAACAGTATATATTATATATATATATTCCTTTTTTTTCCCCCAGATGGAGCAGCTGACTGCTGAGATTGCAACGATTACGTCCGGTGTGGAAACGTTACTTAAATTACAAGATTAGCGCGTCTTGCTTGAGCCTGATTTATAGACTCCTCAGTTGTCTGCTTTGTACATTGTTTATTTTTATTTATGATATTTATAGCATAGGCAGAATGTGACTCCCCTTGAGAGAAAGCTCTGTGACAGACTCTCAGATTTGAAGCGGACTGCTCAGTTTGTGCGCGACATTGGACGGACTATCTAGCTGCTGTCATCGAGAAGGAGGAAGAAGAAAATTATTAGTATAGGGAATGCCCCAGCTGTGTATCACTCTGTCATCCTGTGAGTGCCGCTCGGTGGGAACAGGCAAAGAAAAACAGATGGGGAAACTGATGATTACATTTATTATTACAGCAATTTTGTACCTGTGTGCTCTACTGATTCACTGCTGTGTTCTGAACTTGTACAAAATATAAGCTTTTATGGGAGCAACGTTATTTTGTATTGCTCTTACTGTTCTAAAGTGTGAAATTCTTTTTGTCATAACTCGAGTCTGAGAGAATTTCTTGAGCTGGGAAAATGGCAGTAACTGGAAGATTTCAATGTTATTTAAATTTAATGTGAAAAATATGATGCATTGTTTGCCCTTTATTGCCCTATGCCACCATTAGCGGGCAGGAGATGAGAGAAAATTTGGTAGAAAGTGAAAGTCGACTACTTTCCTCTCCTTCATTGTGAGCTTGATTGCAGCTGCTTAAATTCTGACAGATTATGGATTTGTTTTGTTTGTTTTTTTATTGTGCCACTGACAGTGACTTTTAGTAATGGTTAGGATTAAGGGTGAATGTTCAAAATTCTTCAGAATTGGTCTCATTGGCCATAACAGAAGCCATAAACCATCTTGTTATTCCTTCCTTAAAAAAAAAAAGAAATTATATTCTTCATCTGCAGATACATTGGTCATGGTCAGATATTGCTGGACAAACTGTTATTCGTTATGTTCAAACACAGCCTAGGTTGGTGATGACATTGGAACCCTCCTCCCAAATGTATCAAATTTTGTTGAGGGGGACATCAAAGGTTAACCATCAATCATAGTTGTCAGCTTTGAGGCTTCTGTAAGGTTTAATTTTTTTTTTTTTTCAATTCTTTTTTTTTGTTTTTGGTTTGCTTTTTTGAATAGAAGTCTCAGCTTCGTAGTAGCCTCTTTTGGAGGCTAGTAACGCACTTTTCTCTCTCCTTCAATATCCAATTTGTCTTATATACTTACTTACATAGCTGTGTTTAGCTGGTGAGACCAGGAACGTTTTCTTTGATTTGCTCATTCCTGTGACCAGACTGGTGTACGTCTCTCGTTGAGCCTCCGTTCTTGCTGCCGTGATTTGGCTGCTTTGATTTTTGTCATCCTGGACAAGTGTATGATGATGTTGGATTCAGCACATACGTCTTTGTTATTTCAATAAATAATCATGTACAAAAAATGTACTATAATCATGAGAACACCACCCCCATCCCCAGGCCTGCGTTAAATAAAGACAATGAGAACCCAAATACTGTGCTCATTTCGCATATATGCCTAACTCATGATTTATCAGATGCTCTGTCTAGCCTGTTCTGTATAACAAGAAGATCATAATTATAGTCCTGACATGTAGATGGCACTGAGTATAGTAAATAAGGTGGGGGTCTTTTTGATAACATTGCCTCTTGTCGACCTTTCTCGTTTATCTAACTTTAGAAACAATGACTAGAATTAGTAAATGTATCATAATATTGCGTCATCAACAAACATGTACCTTCGTTTGTTAATAATTAATTAAATGGTTCAGTCATCTTTTAGGTAAAGAATTACTTACTTATCATTTCATCTCTGCATACAAATGCAGAAAGCTTGACTTGTCTTATTTATATTAGTTTTGCCTAAGGTTCTCATGACGCCATCTGAAAACTCGAGACCCTCAGATGCACCACGCCTGAAGGTGTCACATGATATTGGATTGAACGAAATTGTGCCTTTACTCAAATCATTCTTTTTAATGTCCAGATATTGTATCAGCTTGTCTCTATAAAATTGATAAGCTGCCAGTGTTTTTCGCGATCAATTAAAAAAAATAAAGGGTTACAAACACAGCTGCTTTGAGTTCAGTACCGGATTGGAAATGTGACAGTAAGTTGACTTCAGGATTGCCAGGGTAATTCCACTTGAACAACTTTTTTGTTTGTTCTTTTCACAAGTGGACCTAGTCACCCCAACCTCTGTGCACCAACGTGCATGCTCGCTCTCTCTATTGTTGTTTAGTGTTTATAAAATACAAGTCAAATTGACATATTCCACCACTTCGCAGATGTACTTGTAATTTTTTTAAACTTTGTTCCTTTTTTTTTCTAGAATGACAGGAAATTCCATTGTTCCTATAGTGTTGCCAGCCTTTCATATTTCGTTTTGCTAGTTTTAATGATACATTGTAATTAACATCTGAGGAAATCTGAGGCACCGCTTGAAGCAATTTGACTCTACTTTCAAGTCAGCCATTTTGTAGACATCTAATTGTGCTTATGTTTTCTTGAAACTCGCCATTGGTGACTGAATAAATTGTTTTTGATCATAAATTATGTATTCACTTGTCTGAACTTCTGGTGAGTGGTTGGCGGATGCTCTTGTATGGTTTGCTCTTTCTTTCATATCAAATATCTATTGTCCTGATCTCTCCTTCTTGTTATTCTTTTGCAACACCTCTAATCTTCAGCACTTACATGATCTAATTCCAACTATAGCTTGTTCACTTTCATTTGACTCTGTTGAAAAAATTCTAGCTCATTTATTAATTTACTTATGCCCACAAAAACTGTGCATGCCACTATGTTATGTACCTCTTCTGCGGGCCGGCGACCAAGCAAAAATATTTTGTTAAAAAATCTTGGTCCAGTAATACAGGAGTTTTTCTCTTTGGGCCCTCTTTTAGAAAAAGCTCATTGGATACATACACAGGATCACTAAAATAAATGACTTAAACTTACACAGTAACCGTGCCTACAAATAATGCTAATTTGAGACAGCAACACCACCCTACCCCCACATTTCAGTGTAAGTTGTAAGCTAGTAGATTTCATCCACTTGCTGTCTAGACGTTTCCACGTGAGTCTCGAAAATTTTTCACCCGTGTTTCTAAGGCGAACATTAAAGTGGTTTTGAGGAAAATATGTCAACTTTTAATTGTTTTAGGTGTATGCCGTGAATCCCCTATTAAATTTTTGACCCGCTGTAGGCTTACATCAAAGAAAACGTGTCAGCACCCTAGTTTGCAGTGACCTTTATGAATCAGGCTTTTAAATTCTGTTGGTCATGCAACTTTTAGATCCGCATGCAGAGATCTGAGAAAATAAAACAGAGCAATTTCATTTTATCGTTTTAATTGTGGTCAGACGAAAGTGAACATGCTCTAAGTGCGTAACACAGTGTAACCATTTGTTATACGTGCACATCTCAATTTCAGTACTTCTATCAACTGGTAAGCTAGATGTGAGCAAAATGGTTGTAGTTGTAGAACATTTTACTATCAATTCGCTTATCTTTCGTTACTGCTCGATAAAAGACAACACTATTGAACAATGGAAGCATTGCAGCTCGTATTGTGGCTAAAAATAGAAGCAAACGTGCAAATAGCAGACAGTATTGGATGCATCCAATTTTTCAACATAGAGAAACTTTTGGTGAGCACCATCATCTTATGCAACAAATTCTAAGAATCTAAGATTTCTAAGTGATGAAGAGAAGTGTAGTAGTAGTAGTAGTACAGGGTTTTACGGCGCTCGCAACTGCATAAGGTCATATGAGCGTGCGAAACACAAGTTGGTAGCATTCGTAACAGTTCACTGCACGGTTTGTCGACAATTAGACTTTAAAATGCTAAAATATTAAAATTCATTGCAATTTCTTGCATTTATAATATTTCCTTCGGATCTCTCCAAAGTCTAGACATTCGGTTAAGATGTGTCTAATGGTAAAATCTGTGTCGCATCCGACACAGAACGGCTTCTCATCTCCCTGTAGGAGGTATTTGTGGGTCAGGGCCATGTGTCCGATGCGAAATCGAGTAAAAATGACTTCGTCTCTTCTGGAAGAGAAGTGTTTAGCATACATCAGAATGATACCAGATAGTTGAGATAGACGTAAAACTCTTCTGGATATTATTGAAACTAACATAGAAAAAAAGGACTACAAATTTCTGCACATCCGTTATAATCAAAAGCTCATTTAAGTTTGATGACTCCATCTTGTACATGCGTCAGTGTAAACTCTGTACGGTATGTACTCGTCTGTGTAATGTAATGGCACACCCCACTGAAAGTTGGGAGACAAAATCGGAGGAAAATTTAGTGCTGCTCTATAAATTATAATGCTCCCAATCAAAATAAATTTTACGGTCCTGGCGACAATTTTTAAATCATTTAGGAGATGGGCTGCTTCCACGCGATCTGTCAATGCCAACCCCTGCTGAGAGGGATAGGCAGATTGATGGTGACACTTGAGGAAGAAAAAAATTTCTCACAGAATTGAATTGGGGGCTCTTGTGGCCTAGAGTAGAGGTGTTCACTTCTCATTCAATAGGTCCTGGGTTCAAATCCGGATAGCGACTGAAATTTGTTTTCTCAAAAAAAAAATCGTCTCCTTTCACCTTCTTTTCTGCTCTCTAGTAATGATCTGTCCTCTGCTTTTGTTTCCACTTTCTGCCCCCACCCCCAGGGTTGGTGATTTTTATTTTTTTTTTCAAAAAAATTTAAAAAATCGATTTTTTGATTTAAATCATGATTTTTTAAATTTAAATCTGATTTTGTTGATTTTTTAAAAAATGTCGACACATTTGGGATTTTTGGTTGCTAAAAGTATGTTCTTTTAGTGCAAAATGCATTGTCTTTTAAATTTAACTAATGATTAAATTAAGCAACCTCAAAAGAAAGCCTTAATCTGCTATATAATAGTATATATATATATATATATATATATATATATATATATATCAGTGAATTATGGCTACAGACAAAAAATGAAGAAAATGTCAGTCTAAAAGGAAGGGGTGGGGGGGTGGGGGGTAATTATGCATAGATAAACTTGCATTTTATTACAGTGTGTGTGTGTGTGCACGCGCTTGTGTTTGTCTAAAAAGAAAAAGAAAATGTTAATTTCAATAATGAAAAAAAAGTAAATTGAATGCTGTATTATTTTACAGTGACAGGGGGGAAAGCAGACTTTTAAGCATGATTTTATTAGTCTACTAAACCTTATATACTGTTTTATAAAACCAAGGAAAGGAATTCTGAATATTTAAAGATGTAAAAACAGAATACATTTTTTAAAAATGATTTAAATCACTGAGTTTTATTTTTTAAATCAAGTTGATTAAAAATTTTTTTAAATCAACATTTAAATCGACCTGATTTAAATCAACCCAACCCTGATTTCAATTATGAAAAAAAAAGTCAATTGAATACACTGTATTATTTTACAGTGACAGGGGGAAAGCAGACTTTTAAGCATGATTATATTAGTCTACTAAACCTTATATGTTTAATAAAACCAAGGAAAGGAATTCTGAATGTTCAAATATGTAAAAACTGAATACTTTTGTTAAAGAGTGATCACTGATTTTTATTTCAAAAATCAAGTTGATTGAAATATTTAAAAAATCAACTGATTTAAATCAACCCAGCTCTGATTTCAATTATGGAAAAAAAAGTAAATTGAATACTGTATTATTTTACAGTGAAAGGTGGGAAAGCAGACTTTTAAACATGAATTATATTAGTCTACTTAACCTTATATCTGTTTTATGAAACCAAGGAAGGGAATTCTGAATGTTGAAATATGTAAAAACTGAATAAAAATAAATTTAAAAAAAAGTGATTTAAATCACTGATTTTTATTTAAAAAATCAAGTTGATTTAAATAAAAAAAATCAACTGATTTAAATCAACCCAACCCTGCCCACCCCCCACACCTCCTTTGCTGCCTCTTCTGGGCTCCTGACTCTTTCTGCAGTCTTTCTTCTGCTACTCATTGGCTCCTTTTTACTGCTGTCTTTCAGTCACACCCTTGATCTTATGAAAGGAAAGATATACAACACGCCTTCTTGGACAAGGGCGAAAAATCTCGGAGGTCCTGAGTGCAAGTTGCACACGTTAAACATACCTTGGTGGTCCAAAATCGATAAGAGTAGACTTCGGTCGCCATCTGGTTTTAGATTGAGTAAGAGTTTTACGGCACTTGCAACACAATGAGGTCATATAAGTCACGAAGAAAAGATTATGTGTTACAAGAGACTTAGAGAGTAACATACACAAAAAAAGGAGGGGAGATAAGGACGACAGATGCTTGACAGGAAAGAAGGAGCAAACCACACCAGAGCACCCGCCAACTACCCACTCTGCCATCTGGGCAAAATTCAAAATTCCCTACCAACTGAAAAATGTTTGTGTCCCCCGTGCTCATATGACTTTATTCAGCTGCAGGTGCCGTAAGAAAAAAAAAAAAATCGAATTCGCATCTTCTGCTTGCATGCGGCCGTGAAGCACCTTACACTTACAGCTACACCAAGGAAGCTGGATCTACAGAGTAACACAATGCAACTTTCTTCTTCACACTCAACAAAGGAGACAAAAACAGGACAAAGATTGTCACAACAATAATGGCAGTTTTTATTGACACAATAATGGGCGTGGTCAAGCAAAACAGTGATAAACTTATGTACAAAAGAGTTTCACTCTCTCTCAAGTTCTCCCTTTCATACTTCTTGCCGCTCTTGCACAACAATCATTACTTCACACCATTCAACATCCATACACGTAGTCCAATCGCATTATGTAAAATGAGCAAACAGCATAACACAAGACACAAGTAGGCCTACGGTACCAAGTTAAGTACAATAAATATATCCATACAAGTAGGCCTACCATTACCAAGTTATGTACAATAAATATATCCATACACAGACAAGTAGGCCTACCACGTTTATGCAAGTTAACATCCATACAAACACATGTAGGCCTACCACATTTATGCTATTTTACAAGTTAACATCCATACAAACACATGTATCTAGGCCTACCACATTTATACTATTTTACAAGTTAACATCCATACAAACACATGTAGGCCTACCACATTTATACTATTTTACAAGTTAACATCCATACAATACAGACACGTGTAGGCCTACACGTGGCGCGCGGGGGGGGGGGGGGGGGGCATTATTCAATTTTAATTTTGCTTCACTTTTTTTTAAGTGCCTGTAATTAAATCTAAATCTAGTGGATTTTTGGTATGAATTTGTTGTTTATTTACTTGAGTTTTGTCCATGAACAGTCTCTGTTCGTTTTTTCAGGGCTTTTTTTTTAGGTACCAATTGTGCTACATTCCATTTCGATTCCACAAAAACACTAATTTCCCTCTATACAAAAAGTCTTGATCTGTCATGTCTTCTTTTCATTGTTCAATGCCACAGAGTACACGCAACAGCAGCAGATGATCAGCATAACATAGGGGTGGCTCAACAAAGCTGACCTGCTGTTGTCTTCACAGGAAAACACCGTAGCAGAGAAGGCAGTGACTGCTCTTCGTCCTTTTGAGCAGGCAACAACGGAGATGAGTGCTGACAAGGTCACAACTCTTTTCTAAAGTGATACCAATGATCAGAGGGATTCAAGACAATTTGTGTGAGGACACCATCAAAGACAACAAGCTTGCAGTGAAACTTGGACAAGTCCTCACTTCTCGCTTTGGGACCATCGAAGAGAAAACAATCAACGCCACATGCACCTACGTTGATCCAAGAATGAAGCAGATTGCAGTGGGTCTGGAATCTGGGATTAAGAAGGCTGAGGATGAGGTGAGTTTGATGAAGCAGTGGGATGCAGTCGACACAGCCCAACAGCAATCACAGCCGCAACAACAGACCTCGTCATCAGCATCAGCCACTTCGCCTAGGCCTACTTCTGAGGGACAAAGTTCGACCAAAAGGCACAAGAACACATCAAGCAGACTGGCCACACTTCAATATGTCCGCTGACCGAACTGGGCAGGTATCAGCAGGAGCCTCTCATTGGCAAGAATACGAAACCACGCCACTGGCTGAGGGAAAATGAAGCAGCAACAAGCCGCAAAAAGGTACCTTTGCGTTCCTGCGACATCAGTACCCTCGGAGAGACTTTTTTTCAAAGGCTGGGGAGATCATTTCCAGCAGAAGAAGCAACCTTTCATCTTAGAACTTTGACATGGCCCTCTTTTTGAATAAGAATTTGAGAAAGTAAGAATTACATTATTTTTATATCATGTATGTTGTTTTTTTTTCCTTGAGTTTTTTGTGTTTGTCTCAAATGACGCATGTACAAGCGGTTCGCAGCAACTGTCTGAATACGCAGACTGTAAATTATTCATAATATTCCACCTTTCCCTTCTTAGTTTAGTATAGGGTTTTACGGCGCTCTTCAGTCAGCTCATCCAGTAAATCACTCGGCATTGCCATCGTTCTGTGCTGGCGCTAAGGCACATGAGCCAAAATCAATGTCAATAACCACCAAGTCTGACTCTGTGGCTTCCTCCACTGCACCTGGATCGTCCACGACGGAGATTGTTGTTTGTGAACCAGGGCCAGAGCCCACTGCCAATTCAACGGCGGCCACCAACACCATCATGAAAAAGTTCGTTAAAACCAGTGAACTGGTTCTCAAAGCTGAGACTTTATGGGTACTGAGGACCATTTGCAGCCACTTTTCATTTAACAGCTGTTTCAGAATCAGTCATATCTTTGCAATCCAGTCTCCTGACAGCGAGGTGACAAAGAAAGTGTGATGCCGTGAGTGGCGATCGTGTTGGGTTTCAAATTTTACATAGGGAAAAACCGTGGCAGAAATCCTGGAAAGACTCTGTCATACGAAATGGTAGACTATTTGTGTCAACCCCACTATGGGAAAGGTCATCATGTCTACTTCGACCGTTTTATCAATGGTGTGGAAATAGCCTAGCATCTGTTGTCACACGACACTTACTGTTGTGGCACTGTCATGGAAAACCGAAAAGGCCTCCAGCAGGCTATGAAGAAAAAACTAAAGATATTAAGAAGGGCGATGAGCAACAGCTTCAGCAAGGGAACCTTGTCGCCACGAGCTTCCACGACAAGAGGCCTGTTCATCTATTGTCTGCTTCCACTCATCGACTACAACAAGTTTATGGGTGGGGGTGGACAAGTTCGACCAGCAGCTCAGTTACAACCCTGTGGGCCGACCTGGCGTAGAGAATAGAGTACTAATTTGGATGGAATAAATAATACCGGTACTTAGAACCTTATTTCCTCTTGTTTTCCCAGCACTGAAGCTGTACCCCCCCCCCCCCCCCCCCCGGTCCCTCCCCCCTCGAGTTACATCAAAGGAGAAGCTGAGCAAAATGCAAGGCTGTTTTACGTCTGTGTCAACACCTTGGGAGTCATCCCACACATGGACCCTTGCAGAGTTCCAACAAATTAACAAACTGCTTGCCGAGGTGGTGTGCCCAGTCTGTGGGCTGGATGAGCAGATATCTCTCGTCGGGGGAGAGGGACAGATAAATGGTTTCTCTGCACCCATGCGTCTGACGAGCAAGAACAGGGGGTGTGGTTATAAATCGTCAGAGGTTTACTCTTCACCAAGACTCAACAATGACAAAAATTCGCCTTTCGAGGTCAATACCCTTATGTCCAGAGCTGGTAGTAACAGACTTACGTTACAATCTTCGTACTTTTACTGTACTCTGGTACATTTTGAGCTTTTACTGTACTTTTAAAGTATATTTCAAGTACTTTTGAAGCTCAGTGAAAGGACTCTGTAGAAAATTCCCCTAACAAATCTTTCCTTATCCTTTCTGACTCTCTGTCTTGCATCACTTCACTCACAAACTACACACTCCTACACCCAAAAATAGTTAGGCTACAACAGAAAATCCATACACTATCCGAAACAGGAAAAAACATCATGTTCGCATGGATACCCAGCCATGTGGGCATCCGAGGAAACGAGCAGGTAGACGACCTGGCAAAGAAAGCTTTATCCCTTCTGCTGGGATCAACGACAAACACTCTCCCACAGACTGGCTTTAGAAATAAAGTCAAAAAGTACACCTCCAGTCTGTGGGAGAGCCACTGGGAAAACCAGAAAAATAATAAATTACATGAAATTAAACCCAGACTAGAACAGCGAAATCCTTCGGATCTCTCCAGAAGAGACGAAGTCATTTTTACTCGATTGCGCATCGGACACACGGCCCTGACCCACAAATACCTCCTACAGGGAGAGGAGAAGCCGTTCTGTGTCGGATGCGACACAGATTTTACCATTAGACACATTTTAACAGAATGTCTAGACTTTGGAGAGATCCTAAGGAAATATTATAAATGCAAGAAATTGCAGGATATTTTCTCCGTCGTTGTTCCCAGCAGAATTTTAAATTTTATAAAGGCCATTGGCCTTTATGGCGAGTTGTAAAGTGAATCTGATATTATTAAAAATTTTTATTGTTACTTAAAAGTTGTTTTAGATCACAAATGTATTTACACCGAATTTGAATATTTTAACTTTTTAGCATTTTAAAGTAAATTAGTTACCAGCCGTGAAGTGAACTTTCGCAGAGGCGAACAACTTGTGTTTCGCGCGCTCATATGACCTTAGCAGTTGCGAGCGCCGTAAAACCTTATACTACTACTACTAGAGCCACAATTGTCAAGTGTTTGGAGGTAAGCAAACAAAAGTAAACTAGAATCTATCATTTTTTTATCAGCAGGACCTTTTTTTTTTCACTATCCGCTGCCAACTCCCACTCATTTCCTTTTGTTCTCACTTTTACCTAGAGACAATCTATTCAGTTCTGGGAAGGTATTTGATTGTTCCAAATGCCACAAGATGGAACAGCTCGTTTGATGCAATGGACTGCTTACGAAAGGTGAAGGAATCCCTAAATGTTCTGATGGACAGACTTGGGGGAACCCACTTTAGTGAAGAAGAATTGACCTACGTCAAAGATTTCTGTAAGGTTAAGGAAACCTTTAATGTCTTACGTGTGTTTTTTGTTCGCTTGTTGTTGTTTTTTCAGGGAAATGTTCGTTGGCTATAAATTTATCGCATTTCATCACAACTCAAGATTTCTTCGGCAGCTCCAAATCCCCAAAAGTTTGTAGACAAGCGAGACGTCTACATGCTGACAACTTGTCATCCACCACAGGGCACTGGAGAGAAGCCTCCAGCGATTGTGGAAAACAATAAAAAAAATGGCAGCAGTTGATCGCCACGATCAGATGTTGCAGCCTTATGATGCAACACGGAAGAGTCTGAAATGGTACAAGAAGCTCTGTATCAGCTTCATACAAATTGGGCATCTGAATGCCTTCATCCTGTATCAGAAGGCTGGCAACGAAAGCACCTTCCTTTCATTTCAGAAAGTTGTCATATCAGGCCTCATCTTCGGTGACGGCAATCCCGCAGATGCTGTGGAGGATGACCACAGCGTAAGACTCTACGGTCGGCACTTCGTTGAGGTTTTGCCAGCGACAGAAAAGAAAGCAACGCCACAGAAGAAGTGCCGTGTGTGTGCACGGAAGGGCCCGCGAAGCGACACTCGCTATTATTGTCCCGACTGCCCAAGCAAACCACGCCTGTGCTTGGTAGGGTGCTATAAAAAGTACCACACCGAGCGTTTCTTCTGGCGTCAGTGATCTGCTGGCACCCTCTGTAAATAAGTGTACATAGTGCAAATACCTGTGATGTGTTCTTTTTTTTTCTATTGGAATATATGTGCCACATGTGTCTGTGTTTTCTGGCTTGGATTATGCCCTGGATTACCTATATCAAGTCTCCACATCGTAGAAGTCAGGTAAGAAAATCTTAATTATTTTTGTTGTTTTTTCTATCTCTTGTCTTTCATCATTCTTAACTTTTTTATTCTTTCATATTGTGTTTTGTCTTTGGCATGACTGAAAAGCTCATTCATTTTCCTTTAAAATAATATATACATTGTTATGCATTTGATGCATTACCACAGAGTAAATAGCACTTTGAAAGGGTCATCAGTTTGAAGTGCTATTCCTGGAAATAAGGTCAGCACAGGGCGGGGCATATAGGTCAGCAGTGAAGGGGTTAAAACTATTTTTATTTTCTTTGTTTACTATTTGTTGTTTTGTAATCCTGTCTCTTTTGGTGATTTTCTATGTGTTTGGGTTAGCTAGTGCTTGTGCTAGGAAATAGTAAGTCAGTAAGATTTTGGCAATGATCAAAATTCCTACTTCTTTTTTAAACTCATTTATTTATTATAGATTTTCTTTACTAATTTTTGTTATCTCGTTAGACTTTTCCAAGGTGATGAAACCTTTTTCTTTTGCGCTGGATCTGCTTCAGGGAGAGAAGGAGACCACCCTGGGGCACCTTCTGCCCACCCTGGTGGCATTGAAGTTAAAACTGACATCCATTCTGGACAGTGCAGGACGCTGCAGGACTGTTTGCCTTGAACTCCTGACAGGACTGGATAAAAGGTTCAGGCCTATTGCCCTATGTTCGGCGACAAGACCTGTGTCTTGGCTGCAGTTGTGCATCCCAAGTAAGTTAATTATTTATGAGAGTTTGCCAAAAAGTAATGCATATTAAACATTTGGGTTCACATTAAAAGGTAGGTGGGCTGGTTAGCTAGAAATGAACACCTCTCTCTTTCTCTCAGAACCTAGACTTACATCTATAATCCTTGAATCTCTATCTGTAACAGTTACAAAGTGTGCATAATATAAATGGGAAAAGGTTAAAAAAAAATTAATTGAAATTAACATTTAGTCTTCAAAAGTTACAGCCACCATATAGTATAGTGCGTTGATTATGTACATGTATTCTCAATGTCTTGTAATCATTTAATGTCTTTTTGCTCGGTTGTAATGCATATTGATCATTTTTCAATTACGGTATGATTTCTAATGAAAAAAGGGTGTCTGTTTTTCATTTCTCTCTCTTACTATAGATTCAAGCTCTCATTTCTTCAAAACGACCTGGCAGCAAAGGAGAGAGCCAAGCAGCTGTTCACAGACGAACTCTCCAATTTTGAAAAGGAGTCAGGCCGTGAGGAGGAGGTGGTTGACGATGGCCTCTTTTCCGTCTTCGGTGGAGCCGAGGAACCCGAATACCTGATTGGCAGCTAAAGACATCTCCCTCGGCTGTCCGGAAGCTTTTCCGGATGTGAAGACCCTTTTCCGCCAGTTAAACAGCATCCTCCCATCATCAGCACCAGTAGAGAGGCTGTTCTCGCTGGGGGGGGGGCTCATTTTTGTGCCCAAGAGATCTTCACTCAGTAACAGGAATTTTGAGAATCTCCTCTTGGTGAAGTACAATAAGGACTTTTGGTAGTTAGATTTTAAGGTTTTCAACTTTCAAAATTTGTCAAATTTGACAAATACTGGAGGTTATTCGATATATGACGTTTTGCATTGGCATAGAAGTGTTTTAGCATATTATTAGCAGAAAGTACTCAAAATGTACTCATGAGTACTTTTTTTAAAAAGTACTTGTACTCAAGTACATTTTACAGGAAAGTACTTTTACTGTACTTAAGTACATTTTTTAGATTGTACTTAAATTTGTACTTAAGTACTTTTTAAAAAGTACTTTAACTCTTTGCTGTCTCATCTCGCCGTACGGCGAGCCGGAAGTATTTCCGTTCGAGGC
>NW_004797471.1:905326-906742 GCF_000002075.1 Aplysia californica | reverse complement strand
AGCCTCGGCCTGTCCTGACCCACCTGTTGCAGGGACCGGCTCTTCAAGCCTCGGCCTGTCCTGACCCACCTGTTACAGGGACCGGCTCTTCAAGCCTCGGCCTGTCCTGACCCACCTGTTACAGGGACCGGCTCTTCAAGCCTCGGCCTGTCCTGACCCACCTGTTGCAACATTTTCAGGCTGCATTTGAACCTGGTCAGGACACAGCGATCGATGAGTCCCTACTACTGTGGAAAGGCCGCTTGCTGTTCAAGCAGTATATTCCGCTCAAGCGTGCCAGATTCGGCATAAAATCGTTTATGTTGTGCGATAGCAGTGGGTACACGTACAGATTTCGTGTGTACACTGGAAAGGATGAAAATACCGAGGCCATGAATGAAGTGCTGCCAGAAGGTTGTGCCAGCATGGGGTGTTCCGCAAAAGAGGTAGTCCACCTTATGCTGCCTCTTTTGAACAAGGGGCACAAGTTGTTTGTTGACAACTGGTACTCATCGGTTGACTTATTTTCCTTTCTTCATTCAAAGGGTACCTCGTGTTGCGGGACTTTGAGAGCAAACAGAGCGCCGCTTTGCCTTCGGCAGCTCCAAATCCCCAAAGGCCGAACAGAGAGCTGCGTCAGCGAACCACTTCTGGCCCAAAAGTTTGTAGACAAGCGAGACGTCTACATGCTGACGACTTGTCACCCACCACAGGGCACCGGAGAGAAGCCTCCAGCGATTGTGGAATACAATCAAAAAATGGGTGCAGTTGATCGCCATGACCAGATGTTGCAGCCTTATGATGCAACACGGAAAAGTTTGAAGTGGTACAAGAAGCTCTGTATCCGCTTCATACAGATTGGGCTTTTGAATGCCTTCATTCTGTATCAGAAGGCTGGCAACGAAGGCACCTTCCTTTCTTTTCAGAAAGATGTCCTATCAGACCTCATCTTCGGTGACGGCAATCCGGCAGATGCTGTGGAGGATGACCACAGCGTAAGACTCTACGGTCGGCACTTTGTTGAGGTTCTGCCAGCGACAGAAAAAAAAGCAAGGCCACAAAAGAAGTGCCGTGTGTGTGCACGGAAGGGCACGCGAAGAGACACTCGGTATTATTGTCCCGACTGCCCAAGCAAACCAGGCCTGTGCTTGGTAGGGTGCTATAAAAAGTACCACACCGAGCGTTTCTTCTGGCGTCAGTGATCTGCTGGCACCCTCTGTAAATAAGTGTACATAGTGCAAATACCTGTGATGTGTTCTTTTTTTTTCTATTGGAATATATGTGCCACATGTGTCTGTGTTTTCTGGCTTGGATTATGCCCTGGATTACCTATATCAAGTCTCCACATCGTAGAAGTCAGGTAAGAAAATCTTAATTATTTTTGTTGTTTTTTCTATCTCTTGACTTTCATCATTCTTAACTTTTTTATTCTTTCAT
>NW_004797471.1:878577-905226 GCF_000002075.1 Aplysia californica | reverse complement strand
AAGATATACCTCCAATGGGTCCCGGTGACTTTCTCTGAAGAAAATATCAAGCGAGTCGTCAGGACCTTCGCCAAACCAAACTCCCAAATAGACTTCCTCCCTAGACGATACGGTTCGGACGACCGTCACACCGTCCTAGCGGAGGCCGACCCCGACGACGTCCCGCACTACGTGAGGATCTCGGGCTGCGGGCCGGACCCGCTCAATATAATGGTCACCCTCCCCTGACGCCGCAAAGCCTGCCTACACTGCGCCCGAGTGGACCATTATTCAAATAAACGACGACACTCCCGCCACCAAGACCGCCCCCACCACCACGGAACCCGCGACCTATGCTGACCGACTAAAAGGACGACGCCCCACCACCACAAGACCGCCACAAGCAACGACAGCCGACACCCCTGCCACCACTGTGACCACCGACACCACCAACGCTCCAACCACCGAACACGAGGTTTGTATACATTTTGATTGGAAGTGTTGCTCTGACCTCTTGTGCCCCCCTCTCAGTATTTCTACGTTTATGCTAGGTAAATAGTAAGTCAGTATCAATATATAATCGCAAGTAGACCAACAAAAATTGCGTGGAATCAATGCCAATGCCCTTCCAATGACACTAGATCTAGATTTAATGTCGGTAAGTGCCAGCGACAGAAAAGAAACTATAAAGAGACAAAGCAAAGCTAGATCTAGTGAACATACGCAGAATAGCCTATGACACCCACACTGTGATTGTCAGAACTAGATTCTAGAGTGAATGAGTGTAATGATATGGGACATAATCCATCACAGTTGCTTGTCCACTACATTATCAGTTGTTTCCCTTTCATTGTAAACACTCCATGAGCAGTTTTCACATTGTCTTGAGATTCATGGCTTCTGAGAGCATAGGGTCTGGGGTGTATATAAAGCTGTCTTTGTGTCTCTAGTTTTTTGTGTTATTGGAGAGATGAATAATTGAGAATTACGGGCCCATGAGACTAGGGGGCGCTGGGTGGGCCGATCAGAGTTGCAGCCCCGTGACACTAGGGGCGCTGAAACATGGGTATAAAGGCGAGGCGGGAATTCTGTGCGCCCCTTCTGATCCGTCTCAGTTCTGCTAGAGACCAGAGTGGCCGACGTTGTCGTAGCTGCCGGCGAAGTGACCTCTGAGGGCCTGTCGACGCGATCTAAGCCGGCCAGCGCAGGCGCGTCACCACCTTGCAGATCCTCACATCTTCTCCTACCAGTGAGTTGACGCCAGTCGGTAAGTACAGTCTTTCTACCTCGCAGTCACATTTTGGGGGGTCATTTGACTGGTGAAGTGAACCTTGCTACATGGTGTCAGAAGTGAGTGAGTGAGACAGAACAACCACACAAGAGTAGGATATAACGTGGAGAAACCTCACGGTAAGAAACATGAAACCACCAGTTAATTTCCACTTTCATGAACCGATAGCATGGGCTTCGTGGAGACAAACTTTTCTTAGTTGATGAAGAAAAGTGAAGAAGTCCAAGAACTGTGCCGGACGGAACAAGAATCAGTTCTTGTTGCAGTAGGCCTACCTCGTCTGGCGAGTTCTGACTGGCCAGCACTCATCGGTGAGTCTGCACTTTTTGCCCCCGGGACACCATGATCACGACGGCGGTCCTCCCAGTCTGGTGAGTATTGAGCCATTATTACCCACTCATTTGTTCTTATCGTTTTTCAACAGCAGCCATGATCTTCAAGACGAGTCTAAAGTACACCGACCGGCCAGAGCTGATACGACACGAGGCAAACACTTACATAGTCAAGCTAACCGGAAAGGGTGCGGGACGCATCAGGAACCCACAGATAATAGACGAAGTAACGACCAGGTATGGACTGCAAGAGCGAGAAGTGGTAAGCATATATAGAAACCCAACGTCTTTCAATATATATCTCACATTTGTCGACTCAGTACCAGAATCACTACTTCATGACACACAATTCCAAATAGATACCTACACACACGCATATATCCAAAAATTAACTAGGGAAAAAAAAAATTGTACCTGTCGTGGGTGCCCCCATCCTTCCCACCAGATGTGGTGGAAGACATACTTCACACATTCCTAGACAAAAACAAACCAATCAAAATCTTACCACAAAAACTCAATCCGACGCCACAGTGTCAATTCCCTCCGGGAATTCCAGTCAGTGGTGGAGAGTTCTACCAGGAAAGGAATGTTCCCACCTACGACAGGCAAGCCTTTTTCAAGCCGTGGTCCAGGTCCTTTCCTGGTATCAAGAAACTCCAGCACTTTTTTATTTCAGGAGAGAAGCCAGGATATGTGACAGCAAGGAGGAGTGTGGAGGGTGAGGTGGCGGAGAGGTTGGTGTTGAACCCTGTCATTACGGCTTCCGGTGCGACTCTTCCTCCTGTGTTGTGTTCGCCAGGGCTCTCCAGGGACAGACCACCCTTGGACTTTTCAATTTGCTTAGAGTATTTCCTTGGGCCAGTCCTCACCTTTTCCAACACCACCCACCCCTTCTTGCTTTCAGCAGATTTACAAGTCTTCATGGACAATTTTTACTCCAGTTGTTTACTCATGGAGGATCTGGTGGGCAAGGGGATACAGCCAGCTGACAACATCCGAGCAAACAGGAGAGGCCTGTCCACTGAAATGCTGCCCAGAGCCCTCCAGTTGCAGAAGCATCAGTACAGAGTGGGGCAATTCAACGACCTGACCTTCTGCAACTGGATGGATACCAAGAATGTCCTGGTGCTTTCAAATTTCCATTCGCCGATGGACACCGGAACTGTCATGAGACGGAAAGGAAATTCGAACCAGCGGGCCGTCACTGTACCGAGATGCCTTTCTGACCACCTGCAGCACATGACAGGCGTTGATCTAATGGATCAGATGGTTGGATACTACATCATCAACCACAGGTACGTCTTTTCCAATTTTGGTCAACTTCGTTCCAATTTCCAAAAAATATTTTCATGTGCCTTTTGAAATTTCACATTACAGGTTATAGTTAGACTTCATTCCACTAAATTTACTTCACAGCTCCTGACAAAAAATGATCCCAAGATTTTACTTTCTTTTTTTTCGTGTTTTTTTTTCTTTCTTTCTTGTAGTTCTTGTAAATTGTGTTTTTCCTTTCAGATGAGCTGCTTTCACTTCAACTTCGTTCCAAAAAATTACTTTCTTGGGCCCTTTGAATATTTCACGTTACAAGTTTTATTTCAACTTCATTTCTCCGCATTCATTTCCCAGATCAACAAAATGGTGGAGACGGCTATTTTTTTATTTAGCGACAGTGTCCTCCCACAACGCCTTTGTAGTTGCCAAGGCAAGCAACAACAGACGCTGCTGGTCCGGATTTCAGGACTTCAGAGGACATTGCTTCATAACTCATCGGAGGAACAACAAGCAGCAGGGAAGCACCGCAGACACCGCAGACTTCCGCAGCTGGGTCCGGTACTTCTTCTCACACCTTCCGGGTGCTTTACAGAAATAAAAGGAAGCGCACCACCAACTTCGGGTGCCTGTAGTGTGCCCAGCCTGTACACGAAAAGTGCTTCTTCACTCACGTCCGATATCCGGATGGCGGAGGCTAACCGTGTGTGATGTCATGCCCTGTAGACATTGGTGTGTGCATATATAGTGTATATATGTTTGTGCATTCAGAAAGGATTATATTTGGCATTCGCGGAGCGGCAGATAAGGTAAGGGAATTTGCTAAGCTTATTTTCTTTTTCCTTTTCTAATTTATTTATTCCCCAGGAGAAGATTGCAAAGCTGCAAGTGTACTTTACTAGGGCTGTGAAGAGTGTTGCCGGCAGCCGGGTTGCAGGTGACGACATCTGTTTCACTGGAGCCTCGGAGGAGGACATCAAAGTGATGGCCGAGGCCATCGAGGCGTCGTATTTCCACTGTTGTTTCCACAGATGATTTTCCAAAACAAATGTGTCCTGAGGGACCCGACTCCTGGTGCTTCTACAACAGGGCTCAAGCCAGGGACGAACCAGTCCCTGAGCACAAGAAGCACCAGACATGTTTTTTAACACTTTGCTGTCTCATCTCGCCGTACGGCGAGCCGGAAGTATTTCCGTTCGAGGCGCTTCTCGCCGATCGGTGATTGTGTACCATAACAACGGGATCGCGATGACTAGAACTACAATGTCGTTCATTGTAGTGACCCCCCCTTTCGTGACATGCGCACTTAATCTAAAGAGTGTTTACTTCCTTTTGTTTCGCAATAGTTAGCGGGAAATTTAGCGTCACTCGGCCACTTTTCTTCGAGTTTTCGAGCAGTGAACACGTACGAGAATGAGCGACTCTACTTCTAGATCTGGATCTACGGTATTTCGCCAGGACAGTGACTCAGGGCAGTCTGCTCCCGATAATGCCAGCGATATTTCTTGGCTTAGTTGGGATGGAAACAACGTACAAGCGCTTGAATCTGAAGAGTCTGCTAGTCCTAGATCTACGACATCTTCGTCTGACGAGCAGCAGCCGAGCACGTCTGTCGCTCGTAGATCTAGTTCTACTCGCACGACCACAGCCACAGCTCCTCGTCCAAGTGCTAGGCCACAACCAATCCCTGCGACAGCAAACACCTTCAACTTCGATTTATTCGACGCAGGGGACCGTTATGTGAATGACTGGCTACCAGACTTTAGCCAGCAGCCAGGACTGTTGGTGGACACTGAAAATTTCAGGTGTGTTGATTTTTTCAGCTTGTTCTTTTCACCAGCTGTGATTGACCTCCTGGTCACACAGACTAACTCTTATGCTGCCCACTGTCTTGACCCCTTGCCAGCAACCAACTATTACAAAAAGAGGTGGTCTGACACTTACCGCGAGGAGATGCAGGCTTTCATCGGTTTGCAAATCGCCATGGGTCTCAACCCCAAGCCCAGCATCGACGACTACTGGCGTTCGTTCTGGCTCGTCGACATCCACTTCAAGCAAGTGATGTCAAGGCACCGCTACAAGCTGTTGTCGGCCTTTTTTCACTTCAGGTAAGTAGATCTAATAATTCTAGTGAAATACCCTACTGTAAATCTAGATTTAGTAGATCTAGATCAGATCTTTCTAGGCATTCTAGGTTTTACATTAGCTAGGCTATGATAGACTGGATCTACATTCTAGTTCCAGTTTTTATCAAGTGATACATTCACCGCTAGATCTGAGATTAGGTTACCGTTATATACTTTTTTATGTAAATGTTCGTCATCCGCTTTTTTTCTCTTTAGTAGGCTACTTAGGCCTAGAGCTAATTATTTTAGATGCAACTGAATGCTGCAGTGGGCTGGCCTTGCCTCCGTTACTTACCATTGTTGATTTGTCTTTCTGTAAATTTTTGAAACTGCTTCACATTGTTCACCTACGAGTTTTGCAAATTTTTTTCACCCTCTTCCCCCCAATACCCCAAAACTTATGCTTGCTGTTTTCACTGATAACTATTTCTTTTTCTCCAGTGATGCTGCACAGCATGTGCCACGGGGGCAAGCAGGGTACAAGCCACTGCAGAAGATCCAGAACTTCCTTGACCTCATCAGCCCGTCCTTTCTGACTGCCTACTATCCTCACCAGCAGGTCAGCATTGATGAAAGCATGGCTAGGTTCAAGGGAAGGTGCCACTTCAGACAGTATATGCCGGACAAGCCAACGAAGCGGGGGTTCAAGTGCTTCTGTCTGTGTGATTCTGTGTGATATTACTGCCTTCGCTTCGTGGTGTACACAGGTAAGGACTTTTTCCCTCTCCCTGACGGCAAAGCCTTTACCAATCACCTGGTCGAGACCCTCCTTGACGGCTACCTGGATAAGAGCCACATTTTGTTTTGCGACAATTTTTACAGCTCTCCGGGACTCTTCAGGGAGTTGCAGAATAGACAAACGGGTGCTGTTGGCACTGTGGTGGAGACACGGAAGGGCTTTCCGGAGCAGCTGAAAAAAGTGCATCTTCCCCTTCGGAAAGGAGACGATCCCGTCTTCGCCAAAGCTGGCGATCTTGTCGCGACGGCCTGGCATGACACCAAGCGTGTGTGCTTGCTGAGCACCGTTCACAGCAACGGTGTGATGCACAAAAGAATTCGCTGCTCCAAGACTCCCGGAGGATTCCGCGCAGTCCAAAAGCCGATTCTAGCGGAGTCGTACAATAGCTACATGGGTGGGGTGGATCACTTTGATCAGCTCCACAGGAATTACCACTACCCCCACAGGAGCTACAAGTGGTATATGGCCTTGTACCACTACGTGAAAGACATGTTGCCTCGTAAATGCACACATACTGTATAAAGCGGGCGGTGGAACGGACAGCGTCAAAGACTTTAGGTCATCGGTGATTGATGCGCTAGTCAAGCCGTATATGGGCATGCGTCCGGGTCGACCTCGAGCCCAGCCAAACCCCACTGCCGAACGCTTGTCTGCTGCCCAGCTTGGGCATTTCCCGGCTAAATTGGCCGACGCCAAACACCGCCCTCTGTGCAAAGTTTGTTCGACCATAAAGAAGCGGGCCCAGACAAGGTTTTACTGCCCACAGTGCAACACTGCCTTGTGTGTCGAAAGGGACTGTTTCAGGATTTGGCACACTGCTGCGGACGTCAGGCAGGCGCGGCAGCAGCTGGAGTTGTAGTGCTATTTCTTCACTTGGATCAAGCCCACATATTTGGATTATATTTTGTCACAGTGAGTACATTTAGAATCTTTTGTAGCTACATACACCACAAGCATGCTTTGCAACACTTCAAATTCAAATTTCTCCCATTCATCCACAACTACAATCCGCAATACATGAACATACACATACATATCGTGTTCTCGATGTTGTGCTTTCTTTTTTCAGCCTAAGTGTTGTGCTTCTTTTCAGCCTAAGTGTTGTGCTTTCTTTCAGCCTAAATGTTGTGCTTTTGTTGTGGAGTCAAAAAATTATATATTTTTTAGTCAGTTTTCATGTAAATATTACATAATTTATTCAAAATAGCCACCTTTGTCAAGTCACAGGATAAAAATGACAGTGAAATTTCAAATATTATTCAATTCTCCAACAGCCCTGCAAGTTCTATAACAGTAGATTATCATGGTATTGAGTAATAAGCCTTTTTGTTAGACACCCCCAATCCCTCTTTTCGGTCCTCCGTTTTCACCTTTTGGGGTACCTTTTTATAATGGCTCTAAATTGCACATCAAATCACCTAGCCACCTTTATTTTAATTTATTACTGGCCATGGATGTTCAAATCACCTTTTTAGGGCATAATATTGAGGATATGGTGTGTTTGTGCTTTTTGTAGGGGGGGGGGAGTACATTTTTTAGTCAATTTTCAGGTAAATGTTACATAATTTATTCAAAATAGCCATCTTTGTCAAGTCACATGATAAAAATGATTGTGAAATTTCAAATATTATTCAATTCTCCAACAGCCCTGCAAGTTTTATAACAGTAGATTATCATGGTACTGAGTAATAAGCCTTTTTGTGAGACACCCCCAATCACTCTTTTCGGTCCTCCGTTTTCACCTGTTGGGGTACTTTTTTATAATGTCTCTAGATTGCCACAAAAATCACCCAGCCACCTTTATTTGTACTTTTTTGTAACCAGAGATGGTCAAATTGCAATTTTTGGGTATACTTGTGTGGGTATAGTGTGTTTGTGCTTTTCAAGGAGTGAAGGAAGTGACTTTTTCTTGAAATTTCAGGTAAGTGTTACATAATTTATTCAAAATGGCCGCAGTGGTGACATAATTTAAAAATTTTTTTTTCACAACAAGAAACCTCATCCACTTGTGCACCCATCCTGAAAATTTCATGGTGGTAAATGCATATGTAATAGAGCAGTTGACATTTAAGTCAACCCACTTGTTTTCTCCTGCCATCCGCCCATAATGTTTGTGGAGCCAAGGGTTTTTTCACTCTACTGTATGTGGTGGAAAAGTGTTAACAGCTCTGCTTATGTCGATGTTTGTCTGTGAGTTAGGCAAAGGTCATGCAGCCCTTAAAAAGTTTGAGGAAATATTTGGAGTGAAAGCTATGGGAGCAAAGGCTTTTCAGAGCCAACAAAACATTTTGCAACACGTAACGTCTGTAACAACATCAGCGACAGGCGTTACTTGATTTAGAGGCTGTGGAGAGTATTCAGTATGGGGCTGGAGAATTCTGATTTTTAGCTCTTCAGAGCAAATTTCGTGTTAGTTATGCTCGGTGTGAGTATTCTATGGATGTCAGTTACCTTTTTATGGATTTGCCCTTACATTTTGCGATTATTGCACAAATGTGTCAGTTTTTTGTCATTTTCTCGGAATCGCATTTTCCTCAAAGTTTTTGTCTTCAAAATAATATTTCTCAAAAAGTTATTGACCAATTTCTTTCAAACTTGCACAGTAGTTTCTACATGCAATTTGAGACAGTTCTGTGAATTCATTTTGGTGTTTGAAGAATGGAACACATTTAACCATGATTTTTTCAAACCTATCCCCCCTAATTTTTCCGGTGTGAGTCATAGTTCTGTGCATTTTAACGATGGCGATAGTAGTGGAGAGTAGTGCAGAAGACTATGATTCTTCTTCTAGTGGTGACGACGACGGGGAAAGTGGGCGTGGCTCGTCAGCTGTTGGGGGCATGGGGGATGGGCCTATGTGGGGAGAGTTGGAGAAGATAATGAGAGTGGTAACAATGGAAATGAAGTCAGACCATCAAGACCTGCGACTGCTAGATCTACCCTGGCTCAACAAACTGAACTACAGTGGTCACAGGTGACAGAAGGTCGGACGCAAAACAACTACAGGTTCCTTCATCAGAATGCCACAGGAGTGAACCAGGCTAAGATAACGGAGAATCTAACACAATTGGAATGTCTGCTAGCTCTTCTCTCTCCCGAAACAGTTGATAAATTGCTGGACAATATAAATGAGTATGGCAGAACCTTGACTGAAATGAACACGCCTGCAAAGAAGCATTCGATTTACACCAAATTTGACCCGCTGACCAGATCAGAATTCTTCAGGTTCTTGGCAATTCTCATTGCCACTGGGAATGATCCCAGGGACTGCATCAAAAGCTACTGGTGCACCAAGCTGCCTCACAAAAGGACATCCTGGTATGGACAAACTATGTCAAGGGTGCGTTTTGAAGTGCTTTTCCACACATTCTTGCACGCACGTGGAGTGGAAGCCGAGAGCCAGGATAAAGTGGAGCCGTTCCTGAAAAAGCTGATGGAATCTTTCCAAAGCGCCTTTTATCCACAGGAAAACGTATCAATTGATGAAATGGTGATCGGCTTCAAAGGCAGGTGGAAATACAAACAATTCAACTGTGCAAAGCCATCAAAGTATCACATAAAAACTTACGGGTTATGTGACAGTGCAACAGGTTATCTGTGTAACGTTTTCACCTACTACGGCGGACAGACAGCATACCACCCAGAGCTCGAGGCAGACAACACACAAATCTTCCAAAACAACACAAGCCAAAGCCGAAAGTGTATTAAAGAAACTTTTGTCAGATGAAGTGAAAGCGTATGCGTTGTTCCTGGAAAATGTGATTCCAACCTTTGAGAAGGCAAATGCCATTCTTCAAGGTGATGAGCCACTGATTCAAAAACGTAGAGCAGTCATGAGGTCAATAATTACATCTGTCTACTGAAGAACAAGGACTCAAAAGGTTCATTCAAAGACAAAGTGCCCAAGGAGCTTTTGGAAAAAGCCAAGTCAGCCACTGCTGCCTCCTTGGCTAAGAAATAAGTTGACTATCCATACAATTGGAAAGTGTTAGTGTACATAGTGTAAATATGAAAATTATTCTTTCTCATCTGCTGTTTGTATGCTCTTGTGGCTGATCACTGGCTGTTAATACTGTTATACTCTGGAGACACATGGAATGTAATACTCGCCATTAACTACATACAAAGAAGTAAAGAGGAAGCTGTGCTGAAGATGTAAGTTGTATTATTGTATATTAGTTTTAGGTACATATCAAATTTCCTTCCATTTCAGGATTGTACACTTTTTTTCTTAATCTTACACTTTTTGAACATCAGTTGTACACCTTTTCATGGGTTGAGGTTGGCAGCTCTGCCTATATATAGGGCGAGGCCCCGTTTACCTGGGAAGCGCGCAAGCCCTATATATAGGGCTGACCTATTTTGACCGGGGAGCGCGCAGGCCCTTTATAAAGGGCACAGACCCTGACCTTCTTTAATGGAAAATTTTGGCATTCCTTTTATGGTGAGTGACGTAGAAATTTGCTCTCCATAACTATAAATAGTGGCCAAAGAGTTTGCAAGTATTTGCAAACCGCTACCGCGTCGATTAGTCTCGTTATTGATCGATAAAGTGATGCGGTCCATTCGAGCTGCTACTTTGCCCGACTGCGCGTCTTTGGTTGACTGCTGCTTGCCTTCGTTCCGCATCGCTTCAACTCTTGAATAGCTTTCGTAGCCTTTTGTTGTACGATTTTCCTCTGATAACAATGGCATCGCTTTCTGGTTTTGAGGTATAGGACCTCAGTAATCCCTGTGCTGAGAAGTTTGTTGACTGACGGGCCCAGTGGGTCATTCATCACCGAGTTTTCATCAGTTGTCGGCGCCGACTCTGACATAGAGGAGCCTGCAGAGTCGCCATCTTCGACTCAGAGCAACGTACATCCCATCAATCGCAGACGACCCGATGGGGAGGAAGATGAAGTGGAGGAGGATAACGGCAGGGAGGAGGAAGAGAACAGAGCATGGAGAGAGGGATTGTCAACCTCAACCATCTTTTCTTTCACTGGAGACCACGGTCTGCAAGTGGAGATGGAGGCAGATGCAACTCCCTGTGACTACCTGAGCCTTCTGATCAGCAGGACGATGATGGAGTCCATCGTCACTGAGACAAACAGGAGATTTGCGTGAGTGTGTATGTGAGTGTAAGAGAGAGAGAGAGGAGAGAGAGAGAGAGAGAGAGAGAGAGAGAGAGAGAGAGAGCGAGGTGATGAGTAGTATAGATGGGAGTGTTTGTGTGTGAGTGAGAGAAAAAGGAAAATTATGAGAAGTGTAAATTTTTGTCAATGAGGTTGAGTCCATATATCATTATAATATAATATATATACTTGTTCTTGTACTGTGTTGTTATATCTTGGTGGTGGTAAGTATTAGTAATAAATATGTTCACGTATATTTTGCAGTTTTGTAATATATATGTTTTTATCTTTATTTTTCAGATACGCTGCTGACACCTTGCGAGACAAGGAGGTGAGTCCTTCTTCCCGTTTCAAAAGCTGGGTGGACGTGACCGTCGAGGAGATGTGGGCCTTCTTCGGGCTAGTGATAGCCATGGGCCTCGTCGTCATTGACGATCTCGACGAGTACTGGAGCGTGGACGAGATCTTCAGCCTACCACTGTTTTGGTCGATCATGAAGCGGGACCGTTTCTGCCTGATTCTGTCCTTTCTTCATCTTTGTAACAACAGGGAGCAGGTGCCACGAGGACATGCTGACCACGACCCGCTGTTCAAGATCAGGAATTTTGTCATCAGCCTGAAAGACAACTTTCTGCATGTGTTCAAGCCGGGAAGGAACATCGCAATTGACGAGGCCATGGTGGCTTGGAGGGGTCCTCTTGCCTTCCGGGTTTACAACCCTGATAAGCCTGACAAGTTCGGCATGAAAGTGTTTGAACTGTGAGACAGTGCAACGGGCTACTGCTCCAACCTGGAGTTTTACACCGGGAAGCAGGACACTTCGTCTTTCGGAGCCATGTACGACGTCGTTGACCGACTCATTACGTCTTTCCTCGGCTGTGGTCGTGTCTTGTACGTGGATAATTTCTACACAACTCACGACCTCTTCACTTCTTTGAAGAACCAGCGCACTCTGGCCTGTGGAACTCTTCGACGGAACAGAAGAAATGCCCCCCCCCCCCCCCCCCCCCCGAAAGCTATGCTCCCGAAGCTGAAGAAGGGCGATCCCTCAGTCTGCCTCAAGAACAGAACCCTCAACTTGCTGAGGTTCTCCAACAAGAGGGAGGTGAATGTGCTGACCTCAGCGCATAATGACGACATCGTCAACACAGGCCGCACAAACCCCGTCACCAGGGTGCCCATCAGGAAGCACCAGGTAGTTGCGGAATACAACAAATATATGGGAGCGGTTGATCGGAGCGATCAGATGGTCAGCTACAACGCTTTCAAGCGACGGACTCTGAAGAGGTGGAAGAAGGTGTTCTTCCATATGTTTTTTGCTGAGCGTCCTCAACGCTTTCATCATGCACAAAGCCACTTCAGCTAAGAAGCTTACCCACCGCAATTTCCGCTGGGACCTGGCCAAGCTTCTGATTTCCTTCATGCCCACCCCTCTCAGCAACACCACGAGGCCAACTGAGCTCGGGGAATCTGTACTTCTCCGCCTGACTGGTTGTCACTTTGCGGAACTCATCGTACCCAAGCCAGGTGCCAAGGTTCAGAACCCCCAGCGTGACTGCGTCGTTTGCTCAGAACCTGGGAAGCGCAAACACTCACGCTATGAGTGCCCTTCTTGCAAAGTAGGCCTGCATATCCCCCCTTGCTTCAAAATTTATCACTCTTGCAGGGACTATAAGCGTGGTTTGAAGAGGAGGCCGCAGCAGCTGGATTGAACAGTCCGTCCCCCCCCCCCCCCCCTCAACAGCCCTTTTTAGGGCTACTTCTAAGGGGCCGAGGCAGTCCCAAGCCTGCAACCTGGTTATAAAACTGATATTCAGTGCCAGGGACTCAGAGGGGGAGAATATTTTTTTAATGCTTCTTTTTCAGGTTTGTGCTATTTAAAGTGGATTACTATTACTGTGGTGTGTTTCTGATTGTAAAAAAAAATGGATTTATTTGCCAAGGTAAGTCACATAAGTAAATCTTTTAGTCTAAATAACTGTAAAACTTGAAAATTCTAATTTCTAGCAATAAAAAAAAACATATAAAAATCTTTTCCATCTTTATAAGTATTATTTTTGGAATGGCTCATTATATCAGCTTTCAGAAAATATATGGTTTAATAAGTCTTTTATCATTGGTTTAGCCGTAAATGGTCAATTTTCAGGAGCAGGTAAAATCTCAGCTGATGGCTCCGCCACACCCCCATATTTGTAAACAACCGGCCGTGGCAACCGGGCATTTCTGGTGGTTCACTTCTGGGAACACGGTGCGCGCTTCCAGGGTTAAAAAGGAAAGGGCCTACTACAAGCAGGTCTGCGAGGAAGTGAAGCGGAATTTGCCAGCTGACCTACCCCGGGGAAATCACCCTGCTTGTTCATTTGAGGGTACGCACCATGTGTCTTTCGACTTCGCACAGCAGATGCACTACCCACAGGATCCCCACCAACCAGGCCCTATCTATTTCAAGACACCTTGAAAGTGTGGTTTATTTGGGATCAACAGCGAAGCTTGTGGCATTCAGATCAATTATCTTGTCGACGAAGCCCACAGCACTGGCAAAGGAGCCAACGTCGTTATTTCGTTTCTTCACGACTACCTTGAAAATCACAGCCTTGCGGAAACGAATCTGCTTCTTCACGCAGACAACTGTGCAGGGCAAAACAAAAACAATCAGATGATGTGGTATATTCTGTGGAGGTGCCTAACAGGTCGGAATCATGTCATTCGTCTTAGCTTCTTGATTACTGGACATACCAAATTCAGCCCATACGGAGGTTTTGGCCTCATCAAGCGGAAATTCAGATGAACAAAAGTTGACTGTCTGCAGGATATTCTTGACGTAGTCAACAGTCAACTCGTCATCCCAGATGAATGTTGGGAAGCTGATTGGAACTGAAAATGGACCGACAGAGGTCCCAACGTACGACTGGACTACTTATCTGACAGGTTTTTTTTTAAATCAAGGGGATCAAGTCATTCCACCACTTTCGCATGGACAGGACAGGATCTGAGAAGGTGAAAACCAATATCGACGTCGAAGAACAGAGTTATGACATGGTTAAGAAAATGCCTGAACAGAACACCATGCCAGAGATCATTCCAAAGACAGGTCTCAGTGCTCAGAGGCAGGCCTACCTTCACAAAGAAATACACCCCTTTGTTGCAGCAGACAAGCATGACATCGTCACCCCTTTCCCCACACTTCCACTTCCACCAGAGGAGCCCAGTGATGAGGATGAGGATACACCTGTTCCCAAGAAGACCAAACCAGGCCAAGCAAATGGAGTAGACCAGAATGTACGTGGCAGAGGACGTGGACGTGGCTGAGGCCAACTCAGCAAGGCACGGCAATGACGCCAGGCAGAATGCACCACTGTAAGTGATTCAACCTCATAAATTCTGGTTTTAACTCTTCAACTAACCACTATGTTGTAATTAAATGCTTTGGAATGGTTTGCATGCAATTTTTGTGTTTTACTGACATCATTAACACATGGGGAGGCCTCAACTTTTAAGTGCTGTTTTCTCAAAAGTGACTTTTCGGAGGGTACCATACATAAAAGGCCATAACTTTTGATCTATTGAAGATAATCTAGTCAAATAAAAAGCAAAATGTTCAGAATTGAATGCAGAATCCAAATATGTAAATAACTCAAAAGTGATAGAGACAAAGAATTGACAGAAGAATCATTTGTGACCCATGTGAAGGGTTTTCCTGGACAGCCACACAAATACCCTTAACAACCCCAGCCCATAAAGGCACTCAATGTGGACCCAAACAGGGTCAAACACATTGCAGTCCAGCAAGATACTAACTGAGCTAATGGTGCACTCATTGTGCAATTTCCCACTACCACCCTTCCCTTTCTGCTTCTGTCCGTCTCTAGACATCTTGCTGTCATGAGAACATCTGGCCAGTGACACTCAACATTGCAGCTTCACATGTGGGCCAGGAATGTACACACGTAATATTTACCCGTAGTATCAGAATCATATGTAACGACCAACCATGTCATGCCACAATACCGGTATATAGATGTGGAACGTGCTGGAGGGGAGACAACATCTCACATGGTCAACAGAGGATGCTCCTTGCTCCTTTCACAGGCACAACGCAGGAACACAGGACGCTCGTTTTAAAAAAAAAATCAAAACCGACGCATTTGTTTCTTGAATTTCTCAAAGTGGAAATCGTCAGTTGCTTTCTCTTCACTAGACTTCTTCTTTGTCGTCGTGCTCGTTTCTGGGAAAAGAGAAAGGGCAGATATTTCATCATCAAGTCACAGCATCAGAACAAATTGTCTTTGAAAAAAAAAAGTTTCCCTTACAGGCAAGACAAGAGTTCGGGTCTCTCTTTCATACTCCGAACTTTAGTTGCTGAATAACAAAATCTAAAAAAAAATGTTTTAAAAATATTTTGATTCAAATTGGAGCACATCAGCTTGATAATGGCTATTTTCTGTTTAAAAAATGAGACACAGACGGAGGAAACAAAGGAGTGCAAAAGAAGTTCAACATACTAGTCTCCTTTTGTTATCATCATTCACTCAAATAGTTTATAATCTTGCAAATTAGGTTATTAGGGGCCTAAAGTAATAACAATCATTTTGACAGCATGATATACAGAACGGACGCGGGGGGGGAGAGAATTAAATGAGGATTCTCAAGGTCATCACTAAAGACTTGTTAACATCAAACATGTAATTATTTATAAAAATCACAAAACTTCTGCATACAAGGTAAAAAGTTACTTCAACTGAAGACACTACACACAAAAACCTTTGCACTAAAACTAAAAGGAATCTCTGTAAGGAATTAAGCACGCAACAAAAATGAGTGGCATCTTTCACAAGAACTTACCAGCTGGAGTTACTGCCTTGTCCACATCACCGACCCGCACAGGCTCTGGTTTGGCTTCCTCAACTTTCTTCACAAACTTGGGCTTGTTGTCATCGATGTTGACTGAGGAGGAAGCACCAAACCCAATTGTTATATATATACATACATATATGTTACTTAAGGTACACGCTATTTATGTCTAGGTGCTGTTTTATTCTCTTTTCTGTCTTTGGATTTAGTATTCTTTTGCATGAAATTGTGAAACTTGTCTTAGATTAAGAACAGGAAATTTGTAATTTGGGATTGCTGATATCCACCTTGAATTTGTTTCACAAAAACCCCGAACCTATTTCAGAAATAAGCATGCAACCCATCACATTGCCCATTCAGACAGGGATAAAACGATATGGCTTTTTGGTAAAATAATTCATAATACATGCAGACCTGCCACTCTATGAAATCTCAAAATCAGGATCTCAGAGGGAACAAAATCGGGATTTGGGAAAAAAAATCTGGGATCAACAGTTAAAATCACCAAGGTGACTGCCAAGCTTACTTAAAAATTTTCCAGGGGTGTCTATAAATATTTAATATAAAAATATATATCGTGTGTGCATGAATGAGTTTTGTCATTACTTTTTTAAAATCCAAAAACATCACGTCAAGCGCTCAAGTGTGTAACTCCCACCAATCACCAATAAGTCCAAAAGACACTTCAACCAGTGTGCATGGACTTAAGTTGACCCGGTCAACGGATGGTCCCCAACACAGGCGGAACTGACACGCCGAAGTCATGTCACGAGATACGAAATGCGAACGCACGATTGAAACAGTTTTATCGACAAGACCGACTAACTGCGCATTCACACCAAACACTTGGACGAGCGAGAGTCATTCTAGGCTAACGACAACAGCCGACAGACCAAATGTACCAACAAATTATTTCTTTCTTATTCCTGATTTGTGTTCAGACCAAAGCAACGACAAAGGTCGAGTGTTAGTCTAGATCAGCACAGTCAGCTGTGCAAGGGTTAGAACGACTGTTGCTTGTCCGAGTGTTTTGGTGTGAACGCGCAGATACTAGACCTCGGACGAGGCTTGTTTTGAAAGTAACAGCAGAACCACGAATATTATAAATCGAGTATTTGCATGTCGCAGTTATGAGGCTATCATCATAGAATTCTGAGTGTGGGGCAAAAATCAAACACAACTTGGGGCGAGTCAACTACTAAATCCGGAATTGATATTTAGGAAAATAATGGTCCAAACTCCCACTTACAAAAAGTTCAACGTTTGCTTCCCGTGACACAGAAAAAGCCAGAGTAAGTTTTTTTTTAATCCGACGAAACAGACTGAAAAAAAATAAAAAAATAGGGATACACTTGACTGAAATTGGGAAAATCGGGATGCTTGAGATTTGGGGCCAAAAAAAATCGGGATATCCTGATTAAATCGGGATGAGTGGCAGGTCTGTACTTGGCAACACGAAACAAAGCAGTCCACCTTGTTAAAATAGCTTCAAACATGGGGAAACCTCCAATACAGTCATCAATTTCTCAACCACTTTCATCATAAACCTTTCCTGCAAATAGTATTATTATTAATTTCAGGCTTTGCGTGAGCACTCAAAAATCTCAATTAGAAAAAAATTCTTTCCGTGCCTTCACATTCATAAAATGTAAGAATTCCACGTGACATTACAGAATAAAAACAGGGTAACTCACATCTGTTGTGCTGTACAAAGTTCACAGCGACATTGTTAGGGACAAAGGCAGATGGCATGTTCTCACGCAGACGTTTCCGCTCCTCCAGAAGCTTCTGTTTTGCGTCCTCTGTGGCCTCAATGTTCTTGATCTTTGCACTAAGAGAAATCAGAGCAGGAAAGTGAAAAACAGTTTTAGTTTTAGTTTAGTAGGGGTTTTTCGATGAAGGGGAGATAAGGACGATAGATGTTTGATAGGAAAGAAGAAGCAAACCACACCAGAGCACCCGCCAACCACCCACTAAGTGAAAAACAAAAGAACAAAAGAAAATCCCAAAGTCTCTGCTGCACAAACATAAGCAAATGGTTGCTCTTGACTATCAGCTTCTTACTTAATGGTATTTTGAAAAACTGCAATACTTGTATTTTAAACAAATCTGTGTATCTCTTAATAAGAGTGATAAAACATGAGAAGGTACGAATATTTACAAAATGGTCAAACTTCACTCAATTTTCGTTTCTAAATTATCAAGAGCAACTGTAATTAAATTATGACAGTATTCACTTCTTGGTCCTTGTGGAGAGGAATACAAAAAGCATAGTATAAAAATAAATAACAGGTTTTAAATGGCATACAGCTCTAGTAATTGACCTGATCAAACAATTAAAACAAAAAATTGCATGTTTCTTTCAGAGCTTCCAACCAACAGAGTATGTTACGCTGTAACGAAAAGGAACATTCCTAAGCACAGTACATAAAAGTAAACCTCTATCGTCGCTATTATCCAGAACTAAGCTTCGATATTTTACACTGGAGTGGTGGAGACATGTCCAATCCATCAAACAAAAATTGAATATCATAACAACTAAAAAATGCTACGACAAATTTATACAATTTTTAAATTAAAATGCCCCGCATAACCCCTTAGCAGGCATTATTCATAAATAATTTTAGTAAGGAAGGTCAAAATGATAAATATCACCATAGCCATTTTACTTTCAGAGGGTAATACTAAGATTAGTAAAGTCATGTTTTTATCATGTAGTAAAACTTCATGGCTCTTCTGTCATGGGCAAATGAAAAATAAGTATTTTTACGGCAATGGTTCAAGTTGACCCCAGCATTACCAGACAAAATTATGTTGCTGTGATACTTAGACTAGTTCAGTACTCACTCGATACCCAGATCTATCTCAGGAATTCCCGAAAGCATCTGATTGGACAACATGTCTTCTGATCTTTTCTCTGAGGAATACTTCTTGAGATGTTCCGGCAGGTCATACAGAGAATCTGTCTGAGATTTTTGGCTGAAAAATAAGCGAACATGAAACTGACATCAACAAAAATGAGCGGCAATTTTCAAAAAGTCTCTATGATCCGGCTGCCGACATTTTGCCAGGAAGCGAGTTAAGATGACATTTTCACAGAATAGAAAAAGCACATCACATCAGAATGCACAATGACATTTAGACACACAAGTAGCTACAAACTACATCTTATAGGCTTAACTCTAATAAGTCTACAGAAAAATTCTTTACCAAGACAAACATAAGCAAATTAAACTGACAGCTTTGGGGTAATCATGTGAAAGTAAATAATAAATTAACCCCCCCCCAGAAGGTTTTCAAATCTAAAAGTACATCAAGAGCGGAGAAAAGGATATGGTACGACATGAACCCCTGAACATGATGAAAGACTAGCCAGAAATCAATTTCAAGACCATCAGATCATTGAGTAAATCAACCAAACCACTTTGCAAATGAAAATGAAAACAAACCATTAAAAATCCCGAAGTGTCCCCCTCTCACCCCCCCCCCCCCCCCTTCTCCACAAATCAGTTCCCCCATATTACTTGTTTAGGTCCCCCATAAGAAATTTTAATCTCCGAGGTAAAACCCACACTGTGCAAGATATTCCCAGGCTACAAAACAAGCAGGTCTGTCAAGACACAGAGGTTGGTGCTCTGGTGTTCTTTGCTCCTTCTTTCCTATCAAACATATCTATCGTCCTTATTTCATTTGTTAGTTACTCTCTAGTAACATCCCCAGTCTTCGGCACTAACATGCACGACGTACTTGTATTGCAAAACCCATAAAACCCATACTAAAACAAAGACAAAGAGCCCAGCCACACACCTGTCCTTGGTTTCCTCCTCCTCCTTATGGTGACCTTTCCTCCTCGCCAGCTCCTCCTCCACATACTTGAGCCTGGAACATCGCACAGGAAAAACGTGAGGGAGGGTCAGTAACAATAGGACATAAGCTTTTGAGCAAGCCAAAGACTTGAGAATGAGATAGATGGAAGGAAAGAAGGAGAGTGAAAGACAAAGATAAGAAATAGAAAGATAGAGAGATAAAGATTGAAAGAGAGTGATGTTAAGCGAGATAAGTTGTGAATGGGGGAGAAAAAAAAAGAAGTAGATGTAAAGGAAGAGGGAGTTGAAGACAGAAATAGAGGAGCGAAAGAGCCTGAAGAAAGATAGAATGAGCAACAGAAAGTAGGTAATGGACAGGCAGAAGCGAAGCCACAGGTGAGAAAAATTATAAAGGGCTTCAGCCATAATAATAATAATAATATAATAATTGCATTTATATAGTGCATATCCATGCTCAAGAGCATGCTCTATGCGCTTTACAACTATCATTACCCCAGCAATCCTCTGATAACACTCGGAAACATTCTCGGCTTCCGTGGAAGCATACAGTGCAAGCTGCGGATTTCACACGCTCAAACACTATCAAACTGACAAGATCGTTCACTGTCTATTGCCAGGTACCCATTTCCACCTGGGTGAAGTGAGGAAAATTTGTGCTAAGTGCCTTTCCCAAGGACACAACGTCGGGCCCCTGACGGGATTCGAACCCGCGACCTCACGGTTGCAAGTCCGAGAGCCTAACCACTAGGCCACCGACGCCATAAAACAAAATAACCTGCTTTCCAATTACCTGAGATTGTAACATTTCACACTAAAGCAATTTCCATGAAAAAAGAAAAATTACACATAATATTGAACGGTAATATTTCATCTACAAGAAAACTGAGATCGAACACAAGCAGATTGTGTTAAAAAAACCCAGCGAAACCAACACATTCTATGAAAGAAACGGACAATTTGCCTCACACTTCCCATTAGAAAGTTTGTTCTACAATAGCATACATAGTATGATAATCCTTCATCACTTATGAAGCGGATGAACAAATTCCTCTTGAGCAAGGTGTTGCTTAAGACGTTGTGATGGGATTACTTTTATTCAATAAAATGATTTCTTAGTCTACAGGCAGAACAAAAAAAAATGTAAGGTTTTTCCAAGAAGCACTTACATTTCAGCATCCTCATCTCGTCTGTTGGTCTCTGCAGCAAATGCGGTTCCGATGGCTTCAGCGGCCTCTCCTGTCAGAGGTCTATAGGAAAGAAATAATTTTCTTTTTTAAGAATCAGTCAAGTTATCATTTGTGTACCTTTAGAAAGGACAACTTAAAAAAAAGAAAATTTAAAAAGTTGCGAGACAACAATATGTAAACAGAAAAAGGTGTATAAAATATTTAGATAGAGCAGGGGGAAAAAAATCCACAAAAGAAGAAAAAGCCTTTGTTTCTAAGACACCTGATTTCTGAAGATCCTCAGAAAGCTGTTCTGATTGTAAGACAGAAAATTAAGAACATTGTACAGTAATAGTAAGTTTTCAACATGATGCCTTTAGCGCAAACACAGAGCTGAACCATGCAATCTGAATCAATTAGCATGCACATATATATATATATGAGCATTTGCCAAAAGGTGGGATACCTGGGTGTGACAAATGAGGTCCAAAATCAACTTTATGTAATAATTCTTTAATCACCCATATTATATAGCCTAATGATTGCTCTTTCAGACTCAGTAACTGCCAAAGCAGTATATGCAATGGTCTTGGTGTAATTCTGACTTGAATGACGGAAATAGTAAAAAGTTCGTTCATAACAATGATGACACAAATTTATGAATACTCAAAGTTGCTTTCTTCAGCTAGGCTGATGTTATATTTTGAGACATAGCAAATAACTTCCAAAATTACATAGAATTGACAATTTATAAAAACCTTTATTAATTTTTGATAAAATAACTTTTTTGTGTCATAATAGTTATGAACGAACAATAAGTGACCAAAATACTATCAATTATATCAAGTTTCATCGACTAGAATTGTCTAAAATAACACTCTGGTCTAAATTTTAGTCAAGTGATAAATGAAAGACCATTGAACAGCTATTTTTAAACGCAAACTGGTCTTAGGGCATATTATGCATAAATTTAAAGTTCGTTCATAACCATTATGACACACTGTTTCGTTCATAACTATTATGACAAATTTTACTTTTGGCCCCTAAAATTTATTTATATTGTTCTGTCTTTCACATAAAACGGTTTTCATTTATGAGGCTTTCCTTAAAATATGATAGATTCCTCTATGTAGGGAGAATTCAAAGTTTATTTCCTGAAAAACCCTTAGAATACCTTTAAAATGGTTCGTTCATAACAATTATGACAAACTTCAATTTTGACCTAAAAATTTACTCATTTTGATCTGTCATTCATTTTTAAAAACTTTTATTAAATGAAACTCTCCTCATAATATGTATCTCTGTACATGTTTCTAAAGTTTGTTAACACTGAAAAGCCCTCAAAATATATAAAATGGACTATAAATAGTTCGTTCATAACCATTACTACAAAAGTATAATACTAATTAAAATCCACACTCTTACACTTTTATGATAAAAATCAAAATATCAGAATGTATGCAAGGTCTATTCTGTCCTTTAGTTGGGTTAAAATAAAAAATACATCCCAAAACAACTGTAAATTACATGGAATAAGGTTTCGTTCATAACCGTTATGACACACTATTTCGTTCATAACTATTATGACAAATTTTACTATGGGCCCAAAAAATTAACTTATTATTCTGTCATTCACATAAAATAGTTTTAATTTATGAGATTCTCCTCAAAATAAGGTTATATGTTGGAAGAATTCAAAGTTTAATCACTGAAAAACCCTTAGAATACCTTTAATTGTTCGTTCATAACTATTATGACAAACTTCAGTTTTGACATAAAAATTAATATTTTGACCTGTCATTTACTTTAAAATTTCATATTAAATGAAAGTTTCCTCATAATATGTATCTGTGTTCATGTTTTTAATGTTTATCAACTCTAGAAAGCCCGCAGAGTACAATATGAAGTTCGTTCATAACCATTACTACAAAAGTAAAATACTAATTAAAATCCAGACCCATACACTTATGATAAAAATCAAAATATCAGAATGTAAGCAAGGTCTAATACATCCTCAAGTTGGGTTAAAATTAAAAATACATCCCAAAACAACTGTAAATTACATGGAATAAGGTTTCGTTCATAACCATTATGACACACTGTCACGTTCATAACATGATGACAATCCATTATGACAAGCATATTTTTGCCTCTTCTTCGCTTCTCTTTTGAGTCATCAGCACGATACTCTTCCATGTTCATCCCACCATGTAAAAGGATGTTGTGAAACAGTGGGAAGTCCCTCACATGATATTTTGCAGAAATATCATAAAGTGTTTGTTCATAACATCATTATGACAAACCTGGATTATCTCAATCAAAGTCATATTTAAGCAAAACCATGCGATGGAGCGGAAAATTACCCTTCTGATGGATCAATGTCAAACCAATGTTTAATACCGGTCATTCCCCGGGATGATATGTTTAACGATTTGGGTTTTCTAGACCTTGGAAAGTCTGATGATGTAATTATGACACGAGTTATGAACGAATTTATAAATTTTACTCAGCAATAACATCATTAATATAAAAAATAAAACCCTTTTAATGGACACACGCTGTTATAATGGTGTATACAAACTATTTTCAATGTTTGAATGCACTTCTGTTTGATAGTTTAAGATTAACAATAATCTGTATTTAACATACAATTACGTGTGCACTCAGGATGAGTAAAAAATGCCCTATTTTTAGTACTATTATCTTTCTATGTAGAGATATAAGATGCACACATCAATCTACTTGCTCATGCAGCTTGACCAACTTTTTTCCTTGCCATATGCATTAAGTTTTCAGAAGAAAACATATTTTACCATGAGTAGTGGTTGATTTAAAAAGTCCTTAAGCAAACACCCCCACCTTTTGGCAAAAGCTCATATATATTACTGCCACCGCTACTTGCAAACAGAGAAAAAAACAGGAACAAAAAAACAACAAGTGCACTGACCATTTACTTTGGCTAAAATAATCAATGGGAAGGAAAAATCGCGGAACCTAATGAATCTCTAACGAACACCTAGCAGCCTTACGCACTAAACAGAAAGAGTAGAATCTTGCTCAATAGGAAAAAAAATCAGGGAACATTTGGAGAAAAAAAAAAAAACCTACAGGAAATGTTGGTCACCACAATGCTAACTTACTTCTTTTTCAAAGCTTTCATGTCAACAATGCCTCCAGTTTTCATTTTGAACGGGTCAGCCTGGGGAAAGAAAAGATAATAATAACAATAACATAGGAGAATGGAAGTAGATGAATGAAAAAAAACCCATCATATACCATTAGCTTTCTAAAATAAAGTGAGAGATTCAGATTGGTATACATTATGTGTCACGACGTGGTGGAATCAGGCACTCATCAATTTGTGGCATATAGAGTTATTAACATCATCTTAAAGCTAGTTCATTTGTGCTGCATTTGGCAAAAAAAAATACACATATCTATCTTGAACAGAAGTCGAGATATTCGAGATTGAAGGATGTGGAGGTCGCTTGTTATGACAGATAAAATTAGCAATAAAACGGCTGCCGAATTATGGTGACTTCCTGAGCTTGAGTGTCCTTGAAAACCGGAAATTTACATTTTGGTGACTTAAATGAACGTTTTTTGGTACTATCCACACAGTAATATGTTTTTATATGGACATAAAAGGTGTTGAGCCAATCAAAGAGAATTTGAAAAAAAATTAGCAGCAGCTAGAAAAATGCAGATTCCTTTGATTTCATCATTTTGACGAATGTCTGATTTCACCACGATGCCTCATATACATGTCACGACGTGGTGGAATCAGGCGCTCACCAATTTTTGAACATGTGGAGTTGTTGGTATCATTTTAAAGCTTGCTAATTTGTCTTGCTTTCGGTGATAAAATTACTCATTAAAACAGACTTTATTAAAGGGGCTGAGACAATGCCTCACATTATTTTTTAAATGAACAAACAGAAAACAGCTAAGATTTGCACAAATTAAAGCTTTTCCAACAAAAACTTGGAAAAAATGTCCCGTAATTCAAAGACAAAATCAAAGAGACAGCTAATACCGCTACTTACATCAGATATCTCTTCTGTTTTTGCAATTTTCTTCCCCAGTGCAAGACTGGCTGCACTCACTCCATGTTGTCGTGACCGCATCTTCTGTATTGCACGCATTGCTTCTAGTTTTTCCCTGAAACAGCGGAAAAATTAATAGAAAACATATCTTACAAAATCCGCTTTTTCTTAAATAGTATAATAAATTAACATACAATATTTGTCCTAAAAAATAAGTGGACACTTTCGAAAATGGCTGTATTTTTGTACTGGTCCAGCCAATTCGAATCACACAAACTGCATAAAAGGTAATTAAAACGCACTCAGGTATTACCAAACTATAACATTAAAATGCATTTTAAAATAGGGAGTGTATACAGACCCGGTAACCGGGGACAAAGTCACAAAGTATACAGACCCGGTAGGGGAACTCTTTTGTGATTTCGGAAAGTTTCAGCGCCCTCTTGGCTCAGGGCAGACCTAGGTTCTTCAAGATCTATGGCCTAGGTCTAGATCTAGACAGACAGATATAAATCATTGATCTAGTTTCAAGGCTAGCCTAGATCTAGATCTAGGTGTAGATATAGATCTAAATGAAGATTGCGGATGTCTTTTCGATGAACGCCAGTTTTTCATCCGTTTTGGAGTTGGAGGAATCACAATTTCAAGAAAAGAACAATGTCATTTAATTTCAATCGAGCAGTCACCCTCTCTCTCTCTCTCTTTCTCTAACTCACTCTCTCTCTAACTCACTCTCACTCACTCACACACACACACACACACACACACACTACCGGGTCTGGGCGCTGAAACTTTCCGAAATCACAAAACAGTTCCCCTACCGGGTCTGTATACTTCGTGACTTTGTTCCCGGTTACCGGGTCTGTATACACTTCGTTTAAAAAAGTTAAAATAAATAAGGGGGACGCAGCTGTTTTTTTCCCCTATGCAACAACAAAATGCATAGTGGAAGGCAAGTCATTAGTTGTTGATTCTGTACCCAATGCTAGCTTGTTGCACTGAAGGCGATCTCAAGTCTCAAGAACTGAAATAGAGAAAGACTGCTTCCTTTAAAAATTCTCAAGGAACTGCCGGGGTCACCCTGTACACCAACAGTACACACTGAGTGAGTGACCCCGGCGGCCTGCCCGGCACGTCCGACGTAATCGGTTGCTGATAAGATACGCATCTGGGCACAGACGCAGGATAAGAGTTAACGAACTGAACTACAAGGTCACTGAGGAAAACTTTATTTGAGACAGACCTCGTAGGTCAGTTCTCAATCTCACTCAGGAGGTTCGTCATCCCTGGGGAAACAAAAAGGCAAAGGGCAAGGATGTGTGGCAAGCACCACCACACTATGAGTAAAGTATGAGAGCAGCCCTCAACGTGATGCTAATAAGATATTTTCTCTGGTCGTGTGATTAAAAAAAGAACGGCGAACAACTCATCAACTGGGCTTGCTTTTTTAATCATGAAGACTATTGAAGAAACGTGGGATTTCGATTGGGACTTCAATCGTCCCTGGCAGTGGGAGTGGCAGTGCTGAGCTAACAAACACGTTTTTAAATGCACACAAAAAAATCTTTACAAAATACCTTGTGTTTTCATTTTCATCGGATTCACCGTCGCTACTGCTAGATGACGCCTGACGTTGTCTAACATTTCGTTTACGCTTGATTCCAGAGTCAGCCATGGTAAATGGTGTGGAGTGGAAGTTGAAGAAGAAACGAAACCAAACCAGTCAGGACGCTGGAAGATGTGTGAAAATAGACCGGAAGTGGAAGCTCTTACGGAAACTTTAACCAACGCAGAGAGAATTGTACCGTTTAGACTGGTTTAGGTCCAACCGAAAATAGTACACATAATATTCCACGATAATAATAAGTAGGCCCTATAATAATAATAATAATAATAATAATAATAA
>NW_004797471.1:856041-876364 GCF_000002075.1 Aplysia californica | reverse complement strand
GGGGAGGTAAGGAGGGAGGAAGGGAGAGGGAGCGAATGAAATGAGGGGGGAAGGGATCTCGAAAAAGTAAGACAAACAGGTTACATTAAAAAAAAAAAAATAAAGTTGAAAGTCAAAAGAATAACCGAATCAAAGTTAGTAATCAGAAACCTCATGTTGGTGTTTTTCTCAATCAATTGCGGCCAAAGTCGAGTTTTAAGTTATAAAATGTGCAATACACATGGCAAGAAATTGGGGTCAGCTCACAGAATTCTACTCTGAGTGTACAATTCTGTGGGTCAGTTTCAGGTCGGCCATTGGACGGCTGTTGTTATCCTATGACACTGATGTCAGCAAGTTGCTTGTTTTAAGTCAGCGTCCGCTTGTTTTGTACGCGGGCACATTGCCGACATCAAAATGATACCGTCTGGGTAACCTGTGCAAACTGGGGGTTTTCCTTTATCGTGTCTTTGAACTGTTTTTTTTTTTCGCCTCCCGAGATTTCTTTTGCCACTTGCGAGTTCGCCGTACTGTACAGCAGTTTTTGGGCATTCGGTGGTCTTCCATGCAGATGACATGGCCAACCCATCTCAGTTGGGCTTGGACGAGCGTGCTTTCTATGCTTTGTGTTGCTATTATTACGATAATAATAATTATTATTTCTATTATCATCACTCTAGTAACTGGTGTAGTCCACCTTCAAAACAATGGAACAGTTTTTAGTTACCACGGAAGAGATTGCAGACTGAATAATTTTTTTTATCTTTATCGTACTGAAAATCAATACAATAAATTCTCCTTCTCTTTGACCAGTCGTTTTTCGGATCGCCTTTTCTCAATCAGCCTCTGTGTCTTTATTTTCTTTCTTCTCTCTATTTCGGTCTTCTCTCTTGATTAAAAAAAACAACCCCACCCTTCCCACCAGGGAATCAAACCCAAGTGTCCTGCATGACAAGCCAAGTATACTTTACCTCTATGACATTCCCCCTTTGTTGTATAATCATGGAAATTAGATATTTGACAAAATGGCTTACACACAAATCTCTTCTTGTGCACGCTAACGACATGTTCAGCAGCCATAAATATAGAGACAAGGGGGTTGGGAAAGTAAATTGTTCTGTTCATTTCTCAGCATGTCATCCCCAGCAAACAGATCATAGACCCATGTTCTATGTTGAACTATAATTAAATACTCTCTGGTTAAACGATTGGTGAAAAAGGCACCAAATAATAGTATAAATGCCTCCTACTGTATACACAACTACAGATGATCTAGCTTGCTCTTTGTTTTATATTTATAGTATTATTTGAATTTATTCAAAGTAACAGGTTTACAAAATTATGAGTTAATTCCATATATGATAATCATTTTTTGTTTTGTTTTTATCATTACTGATATTCATCAAACAGAAATCCCTGCTATGCAATCCAAACGGATAAAAAGGAAACAAAATAAGAAAACACAAAAAAAATAACAAACTAACCTCTTTGAAAACAATTCAACTTATATTATGTACTTTAATGTTGTAGCAAAAGTTAAAAAAAACAACAACAATAAAACTGAAACAAAAAGAACAGTACATCTGTTTTGAATTTGTAAAAAAAAAAAAAAAAGATGATAAAGTAGACATTCAAAAAAGAAAAGAAAAAAAAATCATCAGTTCAAAGTGCTGTGTATCTCAATTTAAGATTTTTTTAAAGAAAGAAAAGCCAATTGTGTAATGACGCAGCGGAATCAGGCACTCCTCAGTTTTGGGGTATTTGGAGTTATTGGTACATGTATCATCTTAAAGGTTTTTTATTTGCCTTGCATTTGATGAAAAAAATATCCATTTATCATGAATAGAAGTCGAGATATTTGCCACTGAAGAAGGTGGGGGTCGCCTGGTTTCAGTACTAAAATTATCGAGAAAATGGCAGGCCAAACTTTGGCGACTTCTATAGCTCAAGAGTCCTTGGAAACTGCAAATTTCCATTTTTCGTGCCTTCAATCAACATTTTCCCATTAACACGAACAAGAATGTTTTTGAATGGACATAATACGGTGTTGGGCAAGAAAAAAAAAATTCCAAACCGGCCGAAAAATACAGATTTCTTCCATTTTATTATTTTGATGAGTGCCTGATTTCACCATGATGCCTCACAATTTTTCTGTTACCAGTAAAATAAAATCGTATTATTTCCTCCCAAAAACTTATTATTATTGCAAGTGTCAACAATTGAGATTCATTAAATAGCACACATGTGAAAAGCTGTTCCTGTTTCCACAAAAAGTGAAATGTTCGCCAAAGAAAGATACAGACAAACCTACTATGAGGGCCACTTGTCCAAGACAATCACATGTACAAATAGCCATTTTCTCACCCCTCCCCTGCCATTTTTTGGGTAATATATAACGACACTGTCCAAGACAACCACTTTGCTTCTCAACAATGGGTGGCCGTCTTGTACAATTTCGACTGTAATATTGCACCAGGCATGTTTTGATTCTTCATAGAAAAAGAAATACAGGTACAAATACCCCATAAACCCATTACTAAAATATAATAGGCAGATTTTACCTTTACCTTCATCTCACCTTCCAGTTCTCTTGAGAGAGTTACCTTGCTTTTTCAGTTTTAGCAATGTCCAAGTAACCGATTTAAAGTCCACAACACCATATATCATTGCATATTATTCAATGGTCAGCATGTGATTTATTTGTAATGAAATGCTTTAATTAGTACAAATTTTCTTTAAAATCATACACCCACCATGAACTTTCAAATAAAAAAGTGAGTAGAAAAAATTCTGACATCATATTCCAGGGAAATTTCACACAAATTAATCTTACTATGGTTGATGGGTACAAATTGTTTCCCCACATAAACATGACTAAATAATGATACTACAACAACAACAACAAATAAGAAACTGGTACTGGCAAACTGAACTGACTGACAATGAAGAATAATATCACTGCTTTTTGAGGTTAACAAAGTAGTAATGCCGACCGTACAATCGTTAAATCCTTTACATGACATCATATCACAGACAATACACCACATCGTATCACAGACAATGAGGGGAAATATGTAAAAAGGTCCCCGTACTTAAAGACGTTAAAAATATCATTTTCTGAACGTGTCCCAATGACAGACAGCAAAGGTAGCAGATTGAAAGACTACACATGTCCCATATATGATATATGGCTGTTTTTTTTACCATAACGCCTTAAAGGATCAAATTGTCCTGCAGACGGCCGTATACCATTAAAAAAAATACCAAGAATCATTGAAGAGAGAAAGAGAGAGCATTTTAAATTTATGAGTAGAAGTAAGAAAACATTGTGAAATTTGACTAGAAAGCTTGTAATTCTTTTTTGATTTGTCTTTATGAGATACACCGTGGAGATGGGATTTTCAATATTTTCATCCTGTTCAGATAAATCAAGGAGAAATACCCAATAAATTACAACATACTACAGAATCATGGCGCAGAAAAACTTGGGAAAAATCCCAAGGTTTCTATAACTCTTTATCTCCGGCAATCCACTCCGAGCAGCTTGTGGTGAGAACCACTGTGCAGTTGTTCCCCTGTCAGCGGCTCAGTCTCTTTCCTTCACGACAATGACGACGTTAACTAAATTCTGGCATTTGCCAAAATTAGGTCTTTTCTGAGTTCTTCCATTAGATGAAGAATTATAAAAATAAGACTCATTTGTTTTGAATAAATGAACAATTCAGTGACATGTATGTCATTTTCAGGTTTTGTACCAAATGAGGGCTCTGGCATTGAGGGAAAACTCCCTCCAGAGATAAACATAAAGGGTTAGTGCCTTTCACAGAACAATAACCCGAACCAAAATTTCAGCAAGGGAGGGTAATATCAAACTTCTTGGCCACCAGCTCCTCACCATTGCAAAAATAATCATTAAAAAATATGGACACTTCTATCGAAGGAAAAATTTGTTTAAGTTTATCACCGATTATTAAGCAGATAAGATGAAGATAATATATATATATATATATATATATATATACGATAACATAACACATGAAGTGTATTATGATACCCTTACAATAATGGCAGCTGAATAGACTAGAAAAGATTACTACATGTAAAACATTGATTGAATTAACACAATGCAACAACATCAATAAAAATTAACACTCTCGACACTATGACAAAATAACTTTAAAAAAATAATAAAAACAAACAAATAAAAAAAAACAACCCCAAACAAAACACTAAAAATGTGATCAACATTCAATCTTTAAATTTCTCCATTCAACATTGATGCTTTTCTCTTTGGTCCCATGAACTTGAATAGAGTGTGGACCATGTCGAAAAAACAAATTAAGAGGGAATGTAATGCGGTACTTTTGCTGCCACACTACTCAATAACCACATCAAGCCCTTATCCATCCATCTCTTAACTCTTCACTGCACACAAGATTTGAGATGTAGTCAAATAAAGTCTTCTTCTTTACACTACAATTTTCCTGTTATGATTTGGATTTAACCAACATTGAAAGGTAAACCTAATTAATGTCAGTGGTTTGAGTTTAGAGAACTAAGCAAAGTAGGTGCAAAGCCTTGACAACTCTAGAGACAACTAAAGTTCAAGAATACTTCTATTTGGGACGTGAGACACGGTTATCCAGCATAATACCATCTGATATCAATGTTTAGTATGTTGAAACAACACAACAAAATTATTGAAGATAACATGATGACAATCATTTATCAAACCTTCATCTCTTAAACAAAAGGTTTCATCTCTTTCCATCAACTTTTCTAGGACCAAATAGAAATGTCCACCCAAAAGAGTTTGTACATTAAGCATTAAGATTATAATAATATATTTATCCCAAAATTTAGAAATTCAAGAACTGCACAAACTGTAACTAGCTTTTTTCCATGTTTTCCTTGAACACAATTAGAAAAAGGCTTTGAATTAGTTATATATTATTTAAGTGAAGCATCGGATAATATACATCTGAGAGCAGTGAAGAGCACGAGTTCTTCTATTTTTTCTGAAAACGCATAACTACTGAGTACTAGCCAAAATATCAATAGTATACCTAAAAACCTTTCACTAGCATTAGTAAAATAGCCAAGACTTCACAAAAGTAAGAGGGTCTTTTAGTGCCGATTTGAAATTAAGAAGTGACTTGGTCTGGTCTGTGACATTTGATGCATTCCTATCCGGCACAGTGATAAGACCAGATGATCTTACTTTTCCAGATTTCCTCAGTTCAATCTGAGACACAAAACATTCAAAGGCCTCCCAGATTCCGTCTCCAGTCCAGGCACTGCAAGGCTTGACAAACACAGCTGTTGGGACAGAAACAGTTTTGTTTTTTGCATAAGTAAAAGTTTTAAGGCACTTGCAACACAATCAGGTCATATAAGTCATGCCAAAGATTAGAGGTGTTACAATGAAGTGAAAAAAAAAAAAAAAAAAAAAAGGAGAGATAATTACAATAGATGTTTGATAGAAAAGAAGGAACAAACCACACCAGAGCACCTGCCAACTACCCAAAACAAAAACAAGAAAAAAATTCAAAAGGTTTGTTGGATTACACACTTGGGAGTAAACTATCGTTGTTGGTTCTATCGGGGAATGGAATATCCTTACGGCTAACTGTGAATTCACGTATTATGTATTCGAGTCAACTGTGCTCAAATGCACAAAAACTTTAAAAAACTAAAAGAAGTTGACAAAGCGGTTGGTAGAAGAGGAAGATGAGAATATTCTTAATGTACCACTCACTATGATTTGGGCCGAATTTCTCTGCAGAGTATTTCTTTCTGAATGCATCCTCTACTTCCTGAACCGTGAGTGCTCCAGGTTTATCCTGTTTGTTGGCAAGAATCATGACCACCGACTCCCTCGTCTCATCCTCCTGAGGCAGAGGAAAAAACACAAAAGACAATGATAACGCTGCTCATCTTATGAGTGTAGATCAAAGCGAGTAGGACACTGAGTGAGATTTAAGCTATGGGTGTTAATCTGTGCGTTCATCGAACAGGAAACATGTTGATGGTGGTGATTTACAATGTCTTTGCTTCCAACCATGACCCTAGATACCCGAGAAACAGGAATTGTACGGAACATGTATTCATGGAAACTTTTCAAAATTTGTCATAACAACATTTAAAAATCATTTGCAAAGAGAATACCAATAACAGTCTTGCTTTCTTGAGAAAATTTCTCTCAATATTGCTCATTGTTGACAAAGTTAACCCACCTCATTATGTGCCACAGTATAGTGGCTAATCCCTGTGATCAAAATACACAGTGTCGACCACTGACCCCATTAATATCAGCAGTAGATCATTCAAATTGACAATGGCAAAATCCGCTATCATACATTGGGAAACTTGCCTTGGTTGTGTTCAACAACAATAAACAATCCTTTAGCATAGGACCTTTCTCCATTTCTCACTCTCTCTCTTTCATTTTCTTTCTCCCTCTCATACTTTAAAAAAAACCCAGACTGCTGCAAAATTTCTGAACTATACAACATGAATGTTACATTTAAATCAACATCAAAAGTCTTGAATTCCTTAATCAAAAGAAAGGTTTGACGCATCCTCAGAGTAAACAATTTCAATAAAAAAACTCCCATTGATCATCTCTGTAATAGTCCATTCCACAAGACTTGGTCTGGTTAGATCAGTGTTCAAATAGTACGATCATGAATACTCAATAAAAGAAAATGCTTTTCAGAAAAATATTTGCTACTACAGTCAAATCTGTGCAAGATGGAACCCCAAGGGAGCCAGAAAAAAATATTCAGTCTTAGGCTAGACCCACACCGGACTCAGGCCCAACGGTCAGACCCGACCCGACGATTTTCTGCCGGCTGTGGCGCCCATGCCGCCACCGGTACCCAACAGTCAGACAACATCAGTTTAATAGTACTAATAGTAGAAAATTGAGTATAGCAGGAGGAGAAACAGTTGTTATTCTTGTTGTGGTTAGGAAAGGGGGGGCACTCGTGGTTTAGGGGTTACGTTGTTTGCTTCTCATTCTACGAAAATAACCCCCCTTTCGCCCGACAGACGGAGTGGAATGAACAAGTATATTCCTAAACAGTCTGGTCTGGGACATCGGGGTTTGGTGAGGGTGGGTTGCCGTTTTTTAATTACAAATCGTTACTGTTCTGCCGGCGTTCATTCTTTTGTGTCGGAAAACGGTCCAGTCTGACCGTCAGGCCTGACGCCGGTGTGGGTCTAGCCTTATACAGAGGAATTTACGGGGAGAGGGAAGGGGGCTTCAGAGGCCCAGCTGGCGGGATCAAGAGTCGCTTGAGCGGTTGGCAAGCAGTAGTCAAAACTTGACATCTCTCAAATACTATCCTAGCCTCTCTGATTATGGCAGGCGTCAGTCCTACTTATGCATTGTCACCAGTATTTGCATTTCACAGGATCATTGTTTGACCTATTTAAAAAAAAGCATGGTTAAAACTCTTCTTTACTTCCACCCTCAGCCCCACCCATCAGTGTAATAGGCACAGTCAGACAATGCCATCCCTCCTGTGTATGTAACAATAATTCGAGAAACTCTTTTCTCAGCTGGCCATACAATCAGGGCGGCAGGCATTGATCAAACTAAAATCACCGCTCTGGCTACCTAGGAAAGTTTCCATGCTGGGATGTCCCTCAAGCACTTTCACAGGCAATGGTGAGATTTCATACCCACACCGACCTCACCATCTGCTATTGCCTCACATGGATGAGGTAACATCTACCCCCAAGTCACATCCCATCTCCCCTTCCTAGCCTGGTGGCAGGGCGCAAATTTCAGAGCTGAGGGAACCAAAAAAAGCTTTGTTTCAAAGCAGGGCCAAGCGCGCGAGGCATTTTCCCCGCGGAGATTCTGCTGTGACAGGTTTCCATCTTACATATAGGTTTCGGTTAAGGTAGGTGCAACTGCACTTTGATAGTTTAAAAACAAAAGAAGAAAAAAAACAATCTGTCTGTAACTTTCCAAAATATGTACAGATATTCAGATATAATGTGACTACAGTTAGTCTCAAGAAAAAAGAAAATTGAATGACTGACTCACATGCAAATAATACTTGAAGAGTTCATCCAGTGCGTCGCCAAGTCTATCTCTGTCTGCACTGTCAATCAAGTACACCATGCCCTTTGCGTTCCGGTAATAATGACGGACCAGCGACCTCTGAGGGGGGAAACCAGTAGGATTATTTAAAGTATGTAAAAGTTGTAGTGGACCACACTTATAATGGTCTCAGTTATAACATAATTTCAGCTATAGATCAAGATTTACAATAAATTCCTGAGTCCAATTTCTTGTGATGTAGTAAAAAAAAATTTTTTCATAGAAGGCATTCGGATAGACATGCTCGAATCATAGACAAAATCCTAGAATAAATAGACGAGAAAGCAGAAAAAAAGCAAAAACAGCAAAATATAATCTAACATGGCAAACTTCATCTACTTTATAAGTTGATTGTGCAATCTACTCATTTTATGAAGTGCCACACTGTATGTGCAGGCAGGGGAGGAGAGGGGAAAAGCAGGAAGCACTTTGTGGTGTTGCTGCAAATTTCCAGTCAGTGACTTATCCTGACCATGGTCTGGCACCAACATTAATGATCTTTGAGGTGGCACAACTTGCAAAGTGAATTATAAACTAAGGACTAAATGAAAAGTAGGCACTGGGCACTAGGTTTACTGCAGACCTGTGTATGTTCTTTTCCCCAACTGTGGTAACTATTCACATGAGAATAGTTGTACAGAGCACACAGCATGCTGAGGCAGTGCACCTCAAATGATATCTAGCCAACCTCCAAATTTACTGAACATTTGCTCAGTGGGTATCAAAACATCATTCTCTACTGACTATATTCTCCCACTTTTCGCTGAAACCCTCTACCCCCCCCCCCCCCCCCCACCACCACACAACTCAGTGATCTGCAGCGGTGGCTTCATTTTAGAGAAAACCTGATAGGGAAGAGATCAAAAGCAGGCCACCTCACTCTTGAACCCAAACACTGACTGCTGATAAATAAGACATAAGCATTATAAGGGTGATGCAAATCCTTTGGCAGGAGAGGCGAACTTCTGACCTGAAGAATACCGATCACATTATTTAGGTCTCTGATAATTCTCTCCCTCACCATTTTGTCCCTGCCTCCAATGTCGAAGCACATAACTTGGACGTCACTCACAGTCACTGTCTCGACATTAAAACCTGGTTATTAGAGACAGCAAAAGGAAACACACATTAGCAAAACACACAAAAAATCAAAACAGATGAGCAACCCTTCAACATCTCAACTCCTATCCTTGCAGAGGATACTGGTAACCACCTCCACAATGATCCAAATAATGTTGGTTGGGGTGTAACAGATTCACAGTTAGAATTACAATAACCTCCAAAACTTTGCACAATTTTTCACTTCACACAGATGAGAATGGGGTAAGACAGCGCAAGTGAGTACTTGAGCACCTGTCCTATGGTAGCCTGCACTGATATCATCCAGAAGCTGAAAATATTACGGACAGAAAGATCTGACCACTTTTGAGACTAGATAAGCCCTGTATGTATAAAAAATATACATATATGTAAGTATTGATAACATCATAATGTCTGATGCAAGCAGAGGTGGGGTTGTGAAAATGTTATGAACTGCATGGCTGTAAATGTCTTGTGAAAAGATTATGTACCCCATGTCTGCAGTGTCTCTTTGTAAAAATATTTTGTAATAGTTTTCCCAAATATTCTATATCCATTTCAGACCGATACTGTTCAGACTGAATTTGTGAAAGAAAAGTTTATACAATCACCAGCGAAAACAAACAATTCCTAACCCCCATGCACTTTATCTGAAAAAATGACACTGTCCAAGATGTCCAAATTTCTAAGACAACCACTTCTCTCCTCGACAATGGGTGGCCGTCTTGGACAAGTTAAACTGTATTATCTAAAATATTAGGACTACATTGATGGATAAAAAGGGGGATGGACAGATTAAGTATACAAGCGGAGAGCTAGAGAACGACAATTAAACACCACTGGACGATGTTTATACTAACAATTCATCTTGTTTGACCTTGCAAGAAGGATGCCCGCTGCATCCTCTGATCGTGATTCTAAAAATATAGATGATTTTGCGTAGCCCGCGGTTGCACTGGAAGTATCCAAGCTTTTCTCTTTGAGTCTTTCCTAGTGGTTCCCCCTAGTATAGGCCAACTGTTTTTGCACCTCATAGTATTCTTTTGCAAACCTTGTAGTCCTGAATTAGATCTACCACTCCATTTGCAGCTCATCGTTGTATTGAGCCCAATCTTGAGTGCTTAATTTCTTGTGCTTACAAAACTTTAAAAGAAACGGGATTGAAACGGTCAATCATTTGCACTGCGTCGTTAACTTTTGTTTGAATTTGCTTTCGTACGTAGGGCTACTCTTAGCCCTCTTCTTCCTCTCAGTTTAAATAGTGTACAGCATCAGAATCAATCTAAGTGGAAGAATGCTGCTGCATAATCACTGGCAACCGAACCGAACAGTTCTGCAAGTTGCAAAGAAAATAATCCGAGTCGCCAGGCTACTGTCTGGCGGTCGCGTTGCCACCATGACTGACGAAGTGGGAATCCTTCAGTGACGTCAAATAAGATGGCTGTTACTATGAATATCGGCCAATGGCATTTAGTTGTTGTTCTCTAGTTATTCGCTGCTTGTGTAAAGTACTGTGAAAAAGACTCATACTTTACCTATGGTTGGTATAGTGATCACAGCTTCACCAAGTTTCAATTGATACAAAAGTTGTGTTTTCCCTGCAGCATCCAGGCCTGAAACAATTTTTAAAAAAAAGACCATTAGTTTTAAGGCGCCTAGTTTTAATTAATTGAAATAAAGGTTGAACATTGTATTTCAATAATAAGTGACATTTTATAATACACCTCTGTGCTCTGGAGACACGTAATGTGTTTTAAGTTGCTACTATTTAATTTGTACACATTGTAATCCAATTGGTAAAACTGTCTTTTTCATGAAACACGGCCTTAAGCTACACTTCATATATATATATGTCCTTAAAATATATATTTATCACGGAACACTTGGCAAGGGATTGAGTGTAGGAAAAGTAGGGACATGAGGGGCAACTGTAGTGAAGCGAATTAGTTAGAAACCAGGATAAATGGTCACTTTTAACTTATTTTAAGGACAAGCGGGCTAACCTAGATTTCGGGGGTTTCCAGAAATCTTGACCTACACCAAAAGTAGACATTGCCCTACCTATAGCCGAAGTTTGGTTTCATTGGTGTATAATATTATTAATATTTGTTTGGTTATAATGAAAACTCCCCTTGTCTTTTAAAGAGGTTGAATATAAGGATCCAAAAACATTAACTTCGATTTTCTCAAAACAGCATTTATCGGGATAGCCCCCTTGTGCTTAAAAGCGACCAAATTATAGTCACAGTAACTTGTTAGTTAGAGTGTAATGTAAAGGACACAGTAAATGAATGACAGTTTTTTCAAAACCAAGATTAATTTAAAATCAAATTTTATCACAATTTATGTAAATATTATAGAGTCAACTACAACACTACATACAGCTCCCAAGCCCACACAATCCACTTATTTGACTGTTTCGGTATTTATCTTTGTCGAGATAATAACAACTGATCCCAACAGTTGTGTTATTACATGAAGCAGCAGCGAGCCCCTAGCACGTGTCTGAAATTGGCCCAAATATAGATGACATGAGGTATTACCGCCATCTATTATTTGTCTTCTTCCGGGGTTTCCCATGCCAGCTGGCGTGATAGGCTACGTCACTAGGTTTCATCGCCGACTCTGTGGGCTGTGTGTGTGTGTGCACATGCTTTTGTATGGGTGTGCGTGTGTATACATGTGCGAGCGTTTGTGTGTGTGTGTGTACCCACGCGCTTGTGTGTGTGTGTGTGTGTGTTTGTGTGTGTGTGTGTGTGTGTGTGTGTGTGTGTGTGTGTACAACTTTTAGGAGACGGTAAATTTATGAGAACAAGAATTGCTGAGATTGTATAAAAAGATAACATTTACAACATCACGAACCAAAAAACCCCAAAAGAAACACAGTGAGATTTAGTCAGTTACTGGCGAGGGAAACCAAAGAGTCTTGGGGGGAAACCCGGAAGACAAATAAAATAGATGGCAGAAATACGTCATCTATATTTGGGCCAATCACAGAGGTGTGCTAGGAAGTGCTCGCGGCAGCTTCATCATGTGTTGTTATAAATTTGTTATCTCGACAAAGATAATTTATACCCGACTGTTTCAAGCCTCAAACCTTGAATAAGAATCTTGTCCGGCAAAGTCCTTTTACATATCCATGCCCCCATACTGAAATTCAGTATAGATAGATCTAGAATCTAGATCTAGATATAGATCTAAAATTAAAATAGCACTTGACTGACTTGATGCCAACTTCAAAGTCAGTGTCAATCAAAATCAAAACAACCAATCTTAATCATATGATGACCAAGAACCTGGTTGGCTCACAATTCTTGAACAGGCAGTCCTTTTATTAAGTATAGATCTAGACTAGATCTACATAGATCTAAAGATTCTATCATGTAGTAACTTAGACTTAATATTATAGTACCGGTATCAATAATAGTAAAATAGCATCAGATCAGCTTTCATACTTCATCTACAATGAGATCGAAGTTTAGAAGCTAAACTTAGTAGAATATTAGAAATCTAGAGATTCCTTAGAAGTTTCACAAATTTCAGTCGTAGTAATAGTGATTGTAACAGAGATCTCGTCTTCGAAAACAGTAGAATTAAGATCCAGATCTAGTCAATGTGTTCTTGCATCCTTTTTCAAAGTTTTCACGTCAGGCCTATCCCTGTTTTCAGATCCTGGATCATTGCAAAATATTTGAGGATGTAAACAAAGGAAACACCGGAAATAAAACAGGGGAGGGTACTATCACTGCCCCAGGGGAAAATAACGATAGGCTTGGCAAATAGGCTAATGCCCTTCTTTTTTCTGAGTCGTGTCCCTTTTCTGTTTCTTAGGCGACTACGTAAACTTTCAAGATGGATGACATCTTACAGTACACTGGCAGCAGCTATGAAGGGGACTATACAAATGGAAGGTAGTTATTCACATATCAGTTTGAGAACAATTTCTTTGATTGTGAGAGCCTGTTAGAATTGATAGTACCGTGATTGACTAGATGTTTGATGTGCATGCAGCACTTTATGTCATATGTGCCGTAAATGAGTAGATATCTATTTAAATTGAATTAATAATTAATAAGACTGCACAATTATTAATTCTATACACTCAACCAATTATAAATGTCTCCAGTAAAATTGAAATAACTTAAAGCTCAGATAATACAAAAAGACACGACCCCTTTTCACACAGGCAGTAGAGTAAGACTGATGATGGAAATAAATATGTTCAGTTTTCAGTCGACTTCATCAGAAATTTCTTATAAATCCTACTTTTGCCCCTATTTTACTTATCAGCACGCTTTAATAAACATTGAACAGAGCAGTCCTGAACAACAAGCGGGTAGCTATATGAGATCAACAACTCATTGGCCGATATTTATAGTAACAGCCGTATTTTTTGACCTCGCAAGGGGATGCCTGCCGCGTCATGATCGTGATTAGAAAAATAGTGATGATTTTGTGTAGGTCTGCACTGGCAGTTTCCATGCTTCTATTCCCCTTGCCTTATATAGAATAGATCGATCTTGATCTAGATCTCTTGTTCTACTCCATTTGCAGCTCATGTCCTATTGAGTCCATCTCTTGTAAGTGCTTGATTTCTTAATTGTGCTGAAAATCTTTAAAAGAAATGATCCAGATAGAAACGGTTGATCATTTGCATTGCGTCGTTGAACTTTGTTGCTTTCGTATCCAAATTGACGTAGGCCTACTCTTAGTCTTCTTTTTCTTCTAGTTTAGGTAGTGTGCGTAGGCCAACAGCATCAGAATCAATCAGGGCGGAAGAAGGGTGCTGCACAATCACAGACAACCGAACTGAACTGTTTTGCAAGTTGCTGCAATTAAGTTGCCAAGAAAATAATCCGAGTCGGCAGGCTGCCATCGTGCGGTCGTGTTGCCACCATGATCTGTACTTGATCTTTATACTCTCTGCCATGACTGACAAAGTGGGAATCCCTCAATGACATCTAAACAAGATATGGCTGTTACTATAAATATCAGCCAGTGGCGTTTAGTTGTCATTCTACAGCTATCCGCTTTTGTCCTGAATGCTCCATGCAATAAACAGTACTCCATGCTTGCGATATTTAGTTTGTGTGAGTTTATATATATTGAAACAAAGACATAAAAGCACGCTAGCCTAGTTGGGCACATAGGAGACTTAAACATGTTTTTTTTTGTTTTTTGGTGAGTGTTTTATGGCGCTCGCAACTGCATAAGGTCATAAAACTCATATGAGCCCGTGGGACACACCTAACATTTTCACTTGGTAGGAAATTTTGAATTTTGTGCGGGTGGCTCTTATCGATTTTGGACCACCAAATTAACGTGCACAACTTGCACACGGACTTCTGAGATTTTTCGCCCTTTTCCGATCAGATGGCTAGGTGTAGATCTTTCCTTGCGCAAGATCAGGGGTGTGGCTGAAAGACAGCAGTAAGAAGGGGCCAAGGAGAAGCAGTGGAAAGACTGCAGAAAGAGTTAGGAGCCCAGAGGAGGGGGCTAATGAGGTGAGGGGTGGAGGCAGAAAATGGAGACGAAAGCAGACGACAAAATATGGCTAGAGAGCAGGAAAGGAGACAATTTTAGAAAAGAAAATTTGTCCTTTGCTTCCCGGATTCAAAATTGGGACCTTTGAATGAGAGGAGAACACCTTAACCTCTAGGCATCGAAAGCCCCCCACCCCCCAAACTTGTTAATGTTGGGGATTGACAAATGTGTTGGATACATGCTTAAAATGGGTTAACCGTAAAAAAAAATAATTAAAAAGATATCAGTAGGAGTACGGGAATGGCAAGTTGTATGAGCTATCCATAATTTCAAGTTTTAAATTTTGCATGGTATGTTACAGGCATGACTGATAAATAATGTCAATAACATCTCTAGAAACTTGTCTTCTTTTAAAAAGCTCTAAATTTTATGTTATTCATGTCATTGTTTTAATTCCTGTAATTTCATCTGTTTTTTTGAAAAGATTGGAGGGAAAAGGAAAATATAACTTCCCCACCGAGACACGATATGAAGGAGAGATGAAAGATGGAATGTTTCATGGCAAAGGCTCCTTGTTTTTCCCAAATGGAAGCAGATATGATGCAACGTGGGAAAATGGAATTGCTATCGAGGTATATGCTTTCTTTTATAACAATATTAATGATCTAATGCCTATGCTTTTGTGAAAGAGGGAGGTAGGAGGCAGGGCAGTTAAAGAGATCTTGAATAATAAATATATATATATAGGCTATATCTAGGCCTATATATATATCCCAAACTGATTTTTCTTTAAATTGGAAACAAGTTGCTGTTCTCTATTTAAGATCCTGTGGGAAGGCATCTCTCATTTTAAATTTATAGTATTCGTGCAATTAAAATACTGTTTGCCTTCTCGCTCTACGATCCTGTATGTAAATTGATAAAACAAACTGATATACATCTATAAATTTCCTCAGGGGAAGTACACATTTGCTGATGGCCTGGTTTATGATGAAGAGAACTGGGAGTATTGTGATGGCTATGACAGACGGTTCTACACTGAGATTACTGGAAGTCTTATGCCAGCTGGTAAGGAAACAGAACAGATCAAAATAACTTTTTTTTTAAACTGATGATACAATAATCTCTATTTTAAGTACTCCACCAATGTAGAGGCTCGTACAAGTTTGTTTTCCAACACTCTGATGGGTTTAGGATGAATATCTTTTCGTGTACACACTTAGAATTAGCATCTTTTCTTTTCCAAATCTTCAAGAGAACTTGTACCTGGGTAAACCCTTGTCTTATCAAACCCAGCCATTTTCGGTTGCGTGACGTTCAGCTAATGGTTACTGCATGAAGTGATGGTGGGAAAGGATGATTGTACTGTGCCTTTTACGATACTACACGAGTGTGCATTGCACTAAGAGTAAAAGTCAAGAGCAGAAGAAAGGAACAACGTTAAACTAGCATCTGCGTTTGTTGCCATTTTTTTGCCAAAAAGTTGCCACAAAAAATGGCGAAAGCTGCCATAAAAGTAGCCGTTAATTTTCAAGCTCTCGACTCTCTGTGACGACGTATATATTTCAATATGTTGATAGAAGTAATTTAATCTAAAGCTCCAGAATTTCTTGTGTTCTGTTTTAAGCATCCAGAATATCATTTGTAGCAATACAGAGTGTAAAAACGTGAAAAATAAAGGTTTCACAACAGAATGAAATCAAAATTAGAACAGCACACAAACAACCGCAAAAATTAACAAATAAAGGCATGTGTCCACTTATCCGAAGATTAGCCATTTTAACCCTAAATGTGATTAAGTGTAAATTATGGAAGAGGCCTGTGTTAGTATTTGGTACTATGAAGTAGCTTTTTTTGTTGAAAAATGCCAAAATTGCAGCCGCGTTTCTCGGGGGCTAAAAAAGGCCCAAAATTGCTGCTGCGATTTGCGGGTCATGGCCGCGACAAACCTGATGCTAGGTTAAATTATAATATATATCAATATATCTAAAGGTACCTAAGCAATTGGGATAATATGAGTTGGTGACCTACAATTTTTGACCAATGCTAATGAAAATGTCTGTGATCTTCCAACAGGTCATGAGCAGCTAGTCAATAATGAGCCTCGTCACAAGATTCCAGAGGGCTGCTACGACTGCGGCGATGGCTTCTACAATCCACGGACTAGGGTGGTGGTTGACTACAATAATAAATTCCTGCGGAATGCTGGTAATGTTTATTGGTTCACATATATAATAATATATGAAGGGGTGAGATGCAAAACCCAATAAGCGGCATTTGGAAAAAAAAAGAAGAGATTTTTGGCCTATAAATGCACATTGTTACAGACTATCAGATGCACAGATTTTTTTCAACCAAAACCCCACACATCCTTCCTAAAAGCCACCAAAATATCTTTTTACGCCAAACTCAATACATCCAAAATCGTAATTTTCTTCAACTTGATCCTCAACTTGATACATCCAACAATTTTCTTTATCGCTTATTGGCTAAACCATAAAAGTGATTATGGTAAAAGTTAAAAAAAAAAAAAATGAAAGTTACCGTTGTGACTGATAAAGTGACAATTATTTTATTACAAGTCTCAAAGTTTCTGGATCATGGTTGAGAAAAGAATGAAGACCAACCTTTTTCCAAATTAAAAAAAACTCTTTCTCTACCATCAAGTCAGGGAAATGGGAATGTGACCCCACTAAATTTATAATTTTGAATCTTTAACAGATGATATTTCTTTTTAAGGCATGTGTGGAGGAGTAAATCTCCCTAAAAGGTATATTATCATACATTGTTTTGTTATCTTGCTGAGGGAGCTGTTTTAAAATCTGGTAAAAAATATCTGATTATCAAGTGGATAACTTTGATCAGTGAAAAAAGCTCAAGCTCATAGAGAAGATAAGCCCAGACGCCTTGCTATTTGGTCAAAACAAAAACACCCATACCTAGGACAATGCTAAGTATCATTTATAGTGGAAAGTCAAACCTATTGGATGTACCTCAGCCGTGCAACCCATTGAATAGCCTACTCATTTCACCCAACTTGGATTAATGAAACTGTCTAGACAAGATTGATTTTTGTAGAAGGGGCAACAGCGACAAAAAAACCCAACCCATAACAATATTCTCAATCAATTTTCAGAACTTGTGCAGTGTGTTCTTTCTCGACCCGACTTTTAACTTTTTTTGTTCTTTACACTGAAATAAGAGCACCCATGGAAGAGCAAGACTGTTTGTTTTTTAAAAAGTAAGATAAACAGAGTTGTTTTTTTACACCAGCAGGTCATTTTAAAGGACCCCCCCCCCTCCCCCTTAGTATTATGTGGTTTTCAGGGTCTGTATTCTGCTAGGCACCGCACCCAGTTGAAAGATCAGTTTGAAAAAGAGCTGGAGACATTCATCTCTGAAAGAGCTTTATCTTCAGTCGGCTTTAGCAACATTCTATATATCTATATATTCAAAATGTGGATTTTGATCTATCCACAGATGATGATGAGCACAACTGGATTGTCAAGACTTGTCTCAAAGGCTGGGATGAGTTCATTGGCTTCACACCCAAAGTCAAGGCTTGATGAGGAAAGATTTCCCGTAAATTTCATTTTTGTACACAAAAGATGTTGATTTGATATTACAGTTAAATGATTTGAAAGGCTGATATCTTTAACCCTGGTACTTTTATCATTGCTGCATCCCTCGACTCAGAATCCATGAAAGAGTTATTAGCGATGATGTCTTGGCTACAAACAAAAGTGATGTGAAAGAAAAGATTCAAGAATTTGATGTTCTATAAAATAAGATACTGTAAATTAAGAATTCTAATGCTGTAGTGTACTACTTATGGTTTACAGAAACTTACACAACTGTCAAATTTGTTTACTTAATTAATTTTTTTTCCAACTGAATGTTTTGTCAAATGTGTTTTTCGTTCTTTTAGCCAACACATTTTGTAAATAAACGATCACATAATGCTTCATTATGTTTTGCGAAATACACATTTTTTTACTTTCAATTGGGTAGCCGTAAGCAGATAGCCCAGTTGATCTCAGGGTTGACTAAGGGCTTTTTTTAACTTGAATTATTTTTGTGAGTTTGCCTGGTGCATTTGGATACAGATATTACATTTAGGGGCCCAACTTCTTAATTAACATAACAGAGTTTATAGAGGTGTAAAGTGAAAATGGTATAGTGAAATGGTATGGGTTTAACACCTCTATCAACACTATTAGGTTATTTAAGAGGCAGGAACCTCCAAACTGAGCCAAATGGGAATTTTGTGTAAAATGCCTTTCCCAGGGACACTTTGGACTGAGCAAAGGCCCGAGTAGTGTGTACTGTTCCAATTAAGTTATTTTTCTTAATGTAGAGCTATAAGCTCTGTTCAAACCCAGTGAGCAAGGGCTTATCTTGCCTTCAGAGACATGAAGCATAACTAATAATGTTAATTATCCTGGAAACAAAGAACTGGTGTCTGTGGTGCAATGGTTTGAACTTCTATCCTTTATACGAGTTTGTTTATCCTACCCTGGAGGCTGGATAATATTTGACTGAATAATATTGTCTTCCTTCAATGTCACACTCTTCCCTAGTCGATCTCAATGGCAGGGTTGGAATAGACTTTTTAGTTAATAATCTAAGTTGGGTCTGGAGGCTTACAACATTTACAAAATACAATTACGAACAGGAAACTAGTGAGATCATGACTTGTTGACTTGTTCCCCAAGTATGTTAATTATAGCAAGTCAGTCCTCTGGTGCAAAAACGTTTGATTGAATAAGTAAAAGTGTGAAGCCTTGCCTTGATACAGGACACTTTTTTGTCTGACCTCGCAGCTCCCATGGTGCAGTGCTTCACACGAACCACGGAGGCCTCTTCGTGGAATCCCTTCAGTCTGTTATTATTATTATTTTTTTTAAAAGAAGAATTCTCAAGACCTAGAAGAAGAAAAATGGTCAGATCTGACAAACAAATAATGGAATCATTAAAACAATGTATAGTAAAATTACTCTTTTCTTTCTCTTTTAAGAATGCGTACAAAAAGATACATGTATGCTAAGAGAAATGATGTTTGTAGGCGAAATAATTAGTTTGGCACCTGGAAAAGGTGATCCAGAAGTTTCTGTCAATTTCATTTCATAAAGAGGTATCTTTCTTTTTAAGCAAAGTTGAACAGATTATTATGTGATCTCAGCACTGCGTCAAATAGACTTTAAATCGACAAACACTCAAGTGCAAAACATAACATGTATAATTATGCAGTACATGTATATTGATTTAATAAGAATTCACTAGCTGCGTTGTTGTTTACTTGGTCACAGGCGTGCTAATGCAAGTTCAAGCTGTAATTAAGAATTTCTTTTTCAAGTAATAGTTGATTGTGGTCATTCGGTGCAGGGGCAAGGCAAGACAGATAGACAGAAACAACAGAAGAACAGAAGGGAAGACCACCAAGAGACTAACCTCCAACTACCTATCATTTTAGCTTTAATCCGTTAAGCGGGACTCCCATCTTCAAGCATGCGTGTCAAGTTTACTTGATACAAACAGAATAGGTACTTTATCGCTTGAAGGTGGGTGTTATTACTTGAAGTTTGTGCAAGCAAATTGGTTCCAATCAGCTAGAAGAAGAGATCAAGTATTGTTTGGTGATTTCTCATCATGCCATCATGCACC
>NW_004797471.1:854746-855941 GCF_000002075.1 Aplysia californica | reverse complement strand
CTCGCCCACCCACGGTCTTGACTTGTGTGTATCTATGATTTCGGCACATTTGGGTCTCAAAATGTTCAACAGTTCACATTAAATCATTTACTCAATTATACTTTTTTTCCTTCAAATTGTACATCTTAATTCAATGCAATGATGGCTCCTATACCTAACTGTTTGTAGTGTTGTGTTCTCCTGCATGTATTTGGTCCATCTAGATTAATGTATGAATCTGTCACCCCATCCCCTTCACCTCCTTTGCCCCCTCCTCTGGGCTCCTGACTCTTTCTGCAGCCTTTCTACTGATTCTCCTTGGCTCCTTCTTACTGCTGTCTTTCAGCCACACCCCTGATCTACACCTAGCCTTCTCGGACAAGGGCGAAAAATGTCGGAGGACCCGTGTGCAAGTTGGGCACATTAAAGGTCCCTTGGTGGTTCAAAATCGATATATAAGAGTAGGCTTCGGCTGCCACCTTTGCAAAATTCAAAATTTCCTAGCTACTGAAAATGTTTAATGTGTCCTGCGCGCTCAAATGACCTTATGCAGTTGCGAGAGCTGTAAAAAAAAAACGCCAACAACAAAAAAAAAAACATTAAAAATCAATCTGTCTGTTGGTAGATCTTATGAAGTTTATAAAAACGAATTGGGGCGGTTGTTTAGTCATGTTGGCCAACTGGTGGTGTAACCATGGGTTTAAATTTGTACTGACCACGCTCAGATTCTAATAGAGCAAATTCGCATTTTAATAATTTCCCCAAATTTATTGGAGCAGTGCGTGAAATTATTCGATAGATCTAATCCTTTATTGGTGTTGCAGACAGCTATGTATAAAAACTTAGGCCTACTGAAGTCAATGCAAATTATCTGAATTTTAAATTTCTTAACATCTGATAATGTTGATTTAAAAACATTTTTTAAAAGGCAAAGCAAAGAAGATGAATAAATTATACTCTTGAGAAAGTGATTGAATGATATAGTGACATGTTTCTGGAATAATCCGCCCCAACGCTCGTGGTGATATCCATGCTGACATTTTTAAATCTTCATAACTGCACTCTAGAGCTGTATCTAAAATCCTAAATGAGGCAGTGAAACGTTCTGGAACGCTGACTGATTGCCGTGGCACCATGTCTTGGTTTTTCTGTCAAAGGGCGCTGTAACTCCTAAAAGTTCCAACCAAGTGTGTTTGTCTCACCCCCCCCCCCCCCG
>NW_004797471.1:852299-854601 GCF_000002075.1 Aplysia californica | reverse complement strand
AGGGGGGGGGGGTATTAACATGTTCTTATGCACAGTAGAATTGTATATGGGCTATCAATGTCATGCTCATACTGTGCCGGAACAACATATTATGTGGAACTGATGCTTTTTCTTTCCTCATCGTCATTTTCCTCTACTTCTTTTGTATGTTTGCCACTCTCTTGTGAAGTGCTATTTCCGGGGTGCCTTGATAGTCAAAGCAGATTTGTGCTGTTGAGGCTAAAGAGATGAACAGAGTAAGCCTGATTCCCCGTTTGGACTTCTCTGTTGACATCCACCCTTGGCTCTCATATGACTTTATGCAGTTGCGAGTGCCGTAAAATCTTACTAAAACTAAAACTGTGTTTGTCCTGATAGACAAAATCGTGGCAACATGCCTCCAATAAAGTCTACAGATCTATCTAAAATGTGTAGACTGAGAAGCACAGCATTAACAAGTATTTAACTCCCAGTAACCATTCGTTGACACCCTACTCACTTGGGAAGTTCATTCAAGTGTGCAGTACGCGCTGTGGCAACGTGGGATTTAATACGGCACACTCATGAGGACATAACTCGTCTTGTGCACGGCTGTCACAATTTTTAATAATTTAATGTTTGCACGGTCATTCATGCGTGCAGTCAGGCTGAGCATGTAACAGTCCGGGGGAGCCCGTGGGTGTGGGGGGTGGGAGGATTGTTTTTGGTAAGTGTTTTTACGGCGCTCGCAACTGCATAAGGTCATATGAGCGTGCGGGACACACCTAATATTTTCAGTTGGTAGGAAAATTTGAATTTTGCCCAGGTGGCGGCCGAAGCCCACTCTTATCGATTTTAGACCACCAAGGGATCTTTAACGTGCGCAACTTGCACACGGGCCCTCCGAGATTTTTCGCCCTTGTCCGAAAAGGCTAGGTGTAGATCTTTCCTACCAGAAGATCAGGGGTGTGGCAGAAAGACAGCAGTTTGGAGGAGCCAAGAAACAGTAGAAAGGCTGCAGAAAGAGTCAGGAGCCCAGAGAAGGGGGCAAAGTAGGTGAGGGGGTGGGGACAGAAAGTGGAAACGAAAACTGACAACAGAACATTGCTAGAGAGCAGGAAAGGAGGTGAAAGGAGACAATTTTAGAGAGGAAAACTTTTTGGTCGCTACCCGGATTCGAACCCGGGACCTTTGCATGAGAGGCCAACACCTTAGTCTCTAGGCTACGAGAGCCCCCCGAGGATTGTTTGTTTTAGTAGAGGCTTTACGGCGCTCGCGACTGCATAAGGTCATATGAGCGCCAGAAGATTAGAGGCGTTACAAAAGGGTAACAAACATAAAAAAGAAGAAGGGGAGATAAGGACGATAGATGTTTGATAGGAAAGAAGGAGCAAACCACACCAGAGCACCCGCCAACCACCCACGGGGAGGGAGGAGTGTTGAAGGGTTGGAAAAGCCGCGCGTACTGTGGCAGTGAATTGTGTCATGGCGCAGTGGAATCAGGCGCTCGTCAATTTTTGGGAATGTGGAGTTATTGGTACCACCTTTAGGCTTGTTCATTTGTCTTGCTTTTGATTTTAACAAAATAATAAAATACTCATCTATCTTTAATGGAAGTCGGGATATTTGCGATTGAAATTGAAGGGGGTGAGAGTCGCTTGCTTTCAGAGGTAAAATTAGCGAGAAAATGGCCTCCAAAGTTGAAATTTGCCTTGGTCGTTAATTAATGAAATGGCAGTGGATATTACAAATTAAAGGTTTGGTGCACTCCTGCACACGCACAACTGGACACCGAAACACGATCTTGTCGCAGCAGGAGCAGCGCCAAAAAATAGATAGATAGATAGACATATAGATAGAGAAAAAGAGAGAGACAGAGAGGGAGAGAAATAAATAAAAAGAGACAGAGAGAGACACAGAGAGAGACACAGAGAGAGAGAGACACAGAGAGAGAGAGAGAGAGAGAGAGAGAGAGAGAGAGAGAGAGAGAGAGAGAGTGTTTATTTCCTGTCTTTCATTTGGGAACAGAGTATCTCGTTGCATGGTCTGTATCTCAATAGTCCCGTGGCAGGGCGTTCATATTATTTATTGTGCTACTGGAAAGCAGATGTTGGTGAGCGACAAAAGAGATAGATCAAGATAAAAAAGATATAAATAACTTCATAAGCCTCTCAAGGTGCATTTATGAGCAGTTTTCTCGCTTTATATACTGACAGATGACAAGTGCACTTAGCCCATAAATTAGCCCATAAATAGTACATATTGGATGATGTGCAGGAATACAGCAACACACATAATATAATATCTCTTTTTTAGTTTTATGCACATACTGGTCCATCTAGAT
>NW_004797471.1:850387-851446 GCF_000002075.1 Aplysia californica | reverse complement strand
ATATATATAAACACATTATTATATATCCTCATCAACATTGAAAGGGACACCTGTACTGTTGTGTGAAATATAATACCTGTATTATCAAAACTGTCTGTCTCCCTCACCCGTCCCCATCTCCTTTCACCGAAGAGATGTAGGGATGGACTGAAGCAACAGTCAGAGGGACGAGGGATGTGAAGGGGAAAAGTGGTGGAGGGAACAAAAATTATAATATTGTAACATTGTAGGAGACTTATAATTTACAAAAAAAAAAAAAAAAGAAAATAGAAAAACCCGGGGCGAAAAATACAAACCTACCACCAGATGTCGAAATCGATTTTAAGCAGAACGGTCAGAGCGCACGTGCGCACTCACTCACACACACACACTCACATACACACTCACACTCACACACACACACACATTCGCTCACACACCAGATGTGACGCCGTTTGCTGAATGACTCGACACGCTGTGACCGATTACAGTTACACGATACCCAAACGAGGAGTATAATCGACCACGACAGGCATATTGGGCTCATAATGTTTGTCTGCACAAGACTCTCCGATACTTCACTAGCTTCAAAATTAATTGATACTACAATGGATTACTCATCCGGTTATTACGAAAGACATATAAGTAAGGCTATATTTAAAACATTTCAGTAGGGGTTGAACCACGGTATAAAGTGCCCCGCTGGAAGTAGTTGAAAGAATGAAAATTAGATGTGAACCTCTGTCGTTCACTGTGAGACGTATAGCTTCTAGATCTAGTTTGTTTCTGGCCGTTTTTCACATTGTGCGATCGTGGGAGGTGTTTAGTTTAGTAAGTGTTTAACGGCCCTTGTAACACAATAGGGTTCAATAAGTGAAGAAATGGGTGGGAGGAATTTGAAAGTACAAACTACACTACGTCAGGGGCCTCGGAGTCAAATTACCTGGAGGCCACTGGAGCAGAAGTTTAGGTGGGCCAGGGCCACATCAAGAAATTAAAATCCTCACCCGCACAAACACACACACATATATATACACACACACACACACACACACGCACACACACACACACACACACACA
>NW_004797471.1:847916-850287 GCF_000002075.1 Aplysia californica | reverse complement strand
AGTTTACGCAAGATATTTAACAACAAATTGACCTACATTTTCTCTCCAATATACCATCATAGTTCTTTGAGCTGTTTTCCTTCAAACCCGCAGTCCGTCAAGGGAAAATAAATTATCATTGATCATTGTCTACCCCGTGGGGCAGTGCCACTGACTGTGAGTGTCTTTAGGCCGTTCCCAAAGGGGGGACATATCTCGTTCAAGCATAGCAGAATTGTAAATGGGCTGATTCAAGTCACGCTCATAACTGTGCCTGATCTACAACTGTGAACTGCTGCTTTTTCTTTCCTGATCCGTACTATTGTCATTTTCCTCTACTTCTTTTGTATGTTTGTCACTCCCTTGTGACCTGCTATTTTGGGGTGCCTTGATAGTCGAAGCAGACCTTGTGCTGTTGAAGCTAGAGAGGTGAGCAGTCTAAGTCTGATTCCCTGTAAAGATTTCTCTGTTGACATCCACCCCTTGGCGCTCATATGACCTTATGCAGTTGCGAGCGCCGTAAAACCCTCTACTATAAAAAATAAATAAATCACTGTCTAGGTTTAACGCCCTTTTCACCACTGTAAGGTTAGTCAAGAGGCGAGATCTCCGAATTTAACGCCCATCTCCGACAGGACCGCTCAAGTCAGATGGGTGTCAAGCCTCAAAAACTTCCCAAAGCAACAACCCAGGCTCTAAACGCTCTGTTGAAGTTGTGAACCAGGAATATCTGCCCAGTTGTCCAGTTAAGCATGATATCAAGCGCGCTAAAAGTGCGCCACAAACGCACGTCTTCAACTCAAAGGATATCCCAACCTTTTCAGAATACACCTATCACTTGATGCTACAACTTGCAAAACTTAAATTATCGTTAACAAACACATGTGGGTGGTTGGCAGGTGCTCTGGTGTGGTTTGCTCCTCCTTTCCTATCAAACATCTATCGTCCCGATCTCCCTTCTTTTTGTGCTTGTTACTCTCTTGTAACACCTCTAATCTTCGGCACTTGTCTATGACATTATTGTATGGCTAGTTCCATTAAATTCTTACCAAAACTAAACTAACACACTCACATACACACACACACACACAAACAAACACACACACACACACACACACACATACACACACACACACACATATATATATATATATATATATATATATATATATATATATATATATATATATATATATATATATATATATATATACATACACACCTGCACATATTCACACACACACACACAAACACACATGGACATATATACATGTACAAATTTATGTACAACATAAAAAAAAAAAAATTAATTTTCTTCTGCTGGGAGGTGTTCGACTCAAGACTGTTGGAAAAACAAAACGCCTATACAATTGAAAAGAATATTAAATGAAGAACAGGAGGAAAGATGAAGGGGGTATTACAAATTACAGGTAGTGTGGTATAAGGTATCTATATAAAAATAGGTTTCCATGTAGAAGGTAAATAGTTATGAATAGCATTGAAAATGGTCCACAACAACAGGACCTACCTATTTAACAAAAGAAAAATCCCCCCAAACAAATAACAACCCCCCCCCTTTAAAAGTTAAAAAAAACCAAACACACATACACTCACACACACTCACACACACTCACACGCGCGCACACACACACACACACACACACACACACACACACACACACACACACACACGCGCGCGCGCGCGCGCACGCACGCACGCACGCACACAAACAAACAAACGTTAAGAACCGTGAAATGAAAACATCGAGATTTGTGTAACGCAGGGAAGTATTTCTGCCCCCAAGTTTGCTTCGCAGTCCAAGCAGAGGTCCAGAGACAGACTCGGGTCAGGCAGTAAAAGGGTTAACGAACACGATACAAGACACCATCCAAAGAGAAGAGATGGGGACAAAAATTGAATAAAAATAACAAAAAACCAGCAAAAACGTCATAAACGTAGTCATGACAACATGAAAGTGAAAGGGATCTTTTATCAATAAAAGGGGAAAAAGTGGAAAAGGGTTTGCCGGTCTGATAGATCTGTTAGGATAGCATGAAGAACAAGAAGAAAGCATTAAAAACTATAGACCACGAAAACATTTTAAAGAGCATCAAACTGATAAAGAAAGGGGAAATTGATGATTAGAAAATGTCAAACAAACAAAAAACAACAACAAAAAAGCACACAAAAAAACAAAGCAGCAGCACCACCACTACAAACAACAACAACAACAACAACAACAACAACAACAACAACAACAACAACAACAACAACAACAACAACAACTACAACAACTACAACAACAACAACAACAACAATAACATCATCAACAACAACAACAACAACAGACCCATAAAAATCAAGACAGATTCAATTTTCCTGTTCGACCCC
>NW_004797471.1:844012-847806 GCF_000002075.1 Aplysia californica | reverse complement strand
CTCCCCTCCTCCTTCCCACCCCAACCCCACCCTCTTTCAACCCCCTCCCCCTTTAACTCCCACAACCACACCTTATTCTTTCTTTTTTCCTTTCTTCATCATGAAGTCGGTCGGTTCCCTCCCGCAGCTGTCACAGAACCCGCTTCAAAAGTTTGATGTAATGATTGGCTATCAGAAGGAGAAAGAAGGAAGAAGGAAGGAAGAGTGGTTTACCGAGAGCTCAGATTTCTTAATTCGCCTACGACACGCGCGTTATTTGATTGTGCGCGTGCATGGTGAACTTGGTTAGGAAAGGACACCCGTAAATTGATACCGGGGCTTATGATATAAGTTTATATGAATAAATGAATATACATGTACAAATGAGGGTGCAGTGGTGGAGCTGTTAGTGCGCTCGTCCCCGAAACGGACTTTTTCCCGCCCCTCCTGCCTACCCAGCAGTAATGTGTACCTAACTTCGAGTTGGGGAAGTAAAGGGGGCGTAAAAAGGAACTGGCCACCCTACCACAATATGCCGAAGGCCCAGTAAGTTGTCTCACTAACAAGGCAATCCCCAATGTCCGGATTGGATGCGGGCACAACGTTTTACATGTATAAATTATATAAACAAACTAGGATTATATGTATAGATTAGAAGGATGAATTGATGATGGAATAAGAAAGAAAGAAAGAAAGAAAGAAAGAAAGAAAGAAAGAAAGAAAGAAAGAAAAAAAGAACAATACCTAAGAGTGTGTTTTTGCTATTTCCAGGACAGCTAACGTCAGTTCTCTGTTAGCTTTGGAAGTTTTGGTAACTGCAGAAACGCCAGGAGCGCGCAGCCAACATCTCGATTTTTGTAATTTTGAATTAAATCTACCACCTTTAAGGGGTGACAGTGATCAAAATTATTTTATTACAGTTTTTAAAAAAGAAACGAAGATCTAAGCTCTATTAAAAGACAAAGAATAGAAGATTTGCGCCACGTGGTAGCGAAAAATGCTAATTTTCGAAAAAGAAATTTTGTCGTTGATACAACTTTACTTACTGTGAACGCTAATTGAAGAAACAATGTTATTTTTATAACATGACCTTCATTTTAGACAACCACATTTTTATATCTTCTCTTGTATTTGAAAAGTCATGAGTTTAAGTTAATATTTTTGGGTTCAATTTTGAGGGGTGGTTGAATAGTATTGATTTAGACCCTTTTCAGGCAAAATAGAATCTACGAGTATATGATGGAAAAGAGAGGGATGCTTTAGTCACCCTGCATGGCGTGTCCAGGCATCCTCATAAAGTTCTCTTTAAACATATTAAACCCAACTTAGAGGGTGACTTAAGGCAAACTACTAGCAGTTATGCAGACCATTGTATACATCAATTCAGAAATATTGTTAATTCATTTTTTAACAAGGATGGAATAGTTCCCTGCATTTCATTCGAAACAAAACCAACTCCAGCCCCCCCCCCCCCCCTTTTCGCCAAAAAAAACAACAACAACAAAACAAAACAAAACAAACAAAATCCAACATTTTTGAAATTTATAAAAGGCATATCATTCTTTTCAAATGAACTAGGATCTGCTACTTCTTTTGAGGAATACTACACCCCTTTGAGATAACAGCAGTCAACACAACGTTTGTGTAAGACCCAGGCACCATCTAGAATGTTGAACGGACTCAAGTTTTTCTCTCCTTACATGAACACAATGGTGTGTTGGCGGCAGTTCCTTCTTTGCATCAAAGACCATTAGAGTGCAGAGTGAAAAGCAGGTTGTATTTAAGAAAACATTTTATTCAGCCCTTTAAAGTATCACAATGAGTATTCCAAACGCAATCTTATTCGTATTCAGACGTTCGCCCAATTTTGAAAGCATAGAGTTAATACGAGCCCGACTCACGACCGAATGAAACACAATATGGCTTTCAAGCTCGTGCGTAAACATTATTATTTTTTTTTACCAACAGTTGGCAAGAGGCAAGAAGAGACTGTTCTCGATTCTCATCGGGATACTACAAAGTAATCGCAGCTACCTGCAATCATTTATTCGGAAAGTTCGACTACTGGAATGACGTCGACGGGGCGGGGACCGACGGCTTCACTCGAGCGTCAGATCGTGTACCGGTATAGGGAAATTTTCGAAATGCGTCTCACTTAGAGGAAGGCTAGACTCGTGTGAGTAACGCGCGCGGCTTTGTGGAAGATCGGGGCACAGCCGGTCTTTTACCCCTGACTGCAAGGACGTATGAGTTGAGGACAGTTGTTTTTTTCATATTCTAATAATGGATACGTCTAAATAGTAGTTGGCTCAAAGGTACGTGCACTCATTTCAAACATAAACTTTTTGATTAAGTAAGCTTTTATTCTAGCACGAATAGGATATTTTAATAGATAATGGAATTAATAAACCATTTACGATTACGTCTTCGCATGATTATGCACATTAGTCCTCCATCAGAGATGATTAGTGAGTGCTTTGCGTGTGCTCTGGTGTTGTTTGCTCCTTCTTTCCTATCAAACCTATGTCATCTATTGTCGTTATATCTCTCTCCTTTTTGTATTTGTTACTCTCTTATAACTTCTCTGATCTTGGTCACTAGTATGACCTTATTGTGTTGCGAGTGCCGTAATGCTCTTACTAAAACTAAACTGAGAGATGATCGTTGGTTCTGTCTTTGACCAATTTCTCAAGAAGACTCCAGGCCAGACCTTGTTTCCTCCTCCCGGTGTCGAGTGTTCTCCAAGTCTGCTCTCTCGGGTCCTCCCTAACCACTTTTTCCTACACGAGGAGTCTGTTGGAAAAACGGGAATAGTCACAAACTGAAAATCGTGAGGGTATCAATTTTGTACATTTGTTGACTCATAACTGTGCTAATTCTGTTCATCTGTTGGTGAACTATTGTTGTTTGATTATTGTTGTTTGATTATTGTTGTTTGATTCCCCATTCGACAAACATAAATATAAAGTTATGAGTCCACAAGCTTTTAAAATTGACGCCCTCACAATGTCCAGTTTGTGACTATGCCCGTCTTTCCCGTGGACTCCGACTCCTCACATGTAGTGGAAATGAGGGCAACTGTTGTAGTAGATAACGACGGCATTTGGGTAATGAATTATCAGGACCCATTATGCTTCATGAACATCAGTATTTCTACATCACTTGACCACTTGATTCCAGAACTGGGCGGGGTCTTCAGAGATGGGTTCTATCTATAACTCCTCAGCCCTCCTCTACAGGGCCCATCTTAAGGTACTCAATACTTGTGGTTTCCACATACTTTTTAATTTTCACTTCTTTGGCATTTTCACCCTAATATATCTTATTACATATATTCAAGCTTTGTATAATGTCTAGATTAAGTGCCTCAAGACCTGAGTTCGAATTCCCGACTTGCTGAATTAGAGTCTTATCGTCTGCGGCACGAAGGCATCTCCTCACTGTCCTCTTTTGCCGCCCCAGGTGAAGTCGAAGCAGTCCACCCCCTACAGGATCTAGATTGTGTGATAAGTAGTCATATTATTATCATATTGATTATGATATTTCTGACACCGTGCAACGCTTATCAACAAACACTTATACATTTGTAATTGTCTTCAGAAAGTGAATAACTTTTATGAGGAAAGAAACAGTTTTTATTTCTTCGAAAAATGTCAGTTGTAAACATTTTTAATATGAAGTTTATTTTTAAAATTTTGCCTAGCATCCATACTTCACTTCTTTAAAAAAAAATTCAAAAGCTTCCGAAATAAACAAAGCAAAAAGGCATACAATCTGACAGACATTCATACACACATACACACACACACACACAC
>NW_004797471.1:838799-842083 GCF_000002075.1 Aplysia californica | reverse complement strand
TCCCCCTCCCTCTCTCTCCCCCCCTCTCTCTCTCTCTCATACACACACATACACACAGACACATACACTCATACACACAAACACACACACTCATACACACACATACACACACTCATACACACACTTACACACACACACACACACGCACACACACACGCACACGCACAACACAAAACAGAAACACAAACTCTGCCAAACCTTATACTGATCATTAATCTTCCTCTACTACGCACTTCATGAAACTAATTGTTCTGTAAAACATTATGTGTAGAAAAAAATCATCAACCTATTGTTTGCCCATTTGTGAAGCAGCGCGGTGGAATCAGGCTCTCGTCAAAATTGTGAGGCAGCGTGGTGGAATCAGGCTCTCGTCAATTGTGAGGCAGCGTGGTGGAACCAGGCTCTCATCAGTTGTGAGGCAACGTGGTGGAACCAGGCTCTCGTCAATTGCGAGGCAGCGTGGTGGAATCAGGCTCTCGTCAATTTTTGGGCCTGTAGAGTTATTGGTATCATCTTAAAGCTTGTTCACTTGTCTTTATTTCGAAGAAAAATATATCCTTTTATCTTGAATACAAGTCGAGATATTTGCGAAAGAAGAAGGTGGGGGTCACTTGTTTTCAGAAGTAAAATTACTGAGAAAATGACCGCCAAAGATTAGTTATTTTCCTTAGCTTAAGAGTCCGTGGTAACTGAAAATTTTCATCTTTTGTGCTTTTAATCAACGTTTTTCTGAAAAATCCACACTGAAATGAGTTTTTTAATGGGCATGAAAGGCGTTTAGCCAAAAAACAAAAGTTTGATAAAAATTCACAAACCTGCGGAAAAATGCAAGTTTCTTCACTTTGATTATTTTGACGAGCGCCTGATTCCACCACGCTGCCTCACATTTGTTTTAAAATGACACTCACAACATTTAATAGTGCGGTGCGTGATAAGAATTTCACACAGAAACTCAGCGGGGGCTCTCGTGGCCTAGAGGTTAAGGTGTTGGCCTCTCATTCAAAGGTCCGGGGTTCGAATCCGGGTAGCGACCGAAAAATTTTCTTCTCTAAATTTGTCTCCTTTCACCTCATTTCCTGCTCTCTGGCAATGTTCTGTCGTCTGCTTTCGTCTCCTCTGTCTGTCCCCACCCCTTCACCTTCTTTGTTTAGTTTTAGTAAGAGATTTACGGCACTTGCAACACAATAAGGTCATATAAGTGCCGAAGAATAGATGTGTAACAGGAGAGTAACATACACAAAAAAGAAGGAGGGGAGATAATGACGACAGATGTTTGATAGGAAAGAAGGAGCAAACCACACCAGAGCACCCGCCAACCACCCACACCTTCTTTGTACCTTCCTCTGGGCTCCGGATTCTTTCTGCAGCCTTTCTACTGCTACTCCTTCGCTTCTTCTTACTGCTGTCTTTCAGCCACACCCCTGATCTTCTGGTAGGAAAGATCTACACCTAGCCTTCTCGGACAAGAGCGAAAAATCTCGGAGGTCCCGTGTGCAAGTTGCGCACGTTAAAGATCCCTTGGTGTTCTAAAATCGATAAGAGTAGGCTTCGGCCGCCACACGGGCAAAATTCAAAATTTCCTATTAACTGAAAATATTAGATGTGTCCCGCGCGGTCATATGACCTTATGCAGTTGCGAGCGCCGTAAAACACTTTACAAAAACAAAAAAAGAAACTCAGCAACACTGCAGCATTGCATGCATGTAGACGGGAAGCACTGACCTGGTTCTTAGCTATACTTAATGTGTCAAGCTCAATGACATAATCTTGTGACCCCCCCCCCCCCACCTCTACGAGAAAGTCATGTCACTTTCGCTGTTTGATGGTATCATTTTCTAGCTCGAGTGCACGCATATCACTCACCAAGACGTCATAATAATGCCGGTGGTTGGCTTTTGCTCTGGTGTTGTTTACTCCTTCTTTCTTCTCAAACATCCATCGTCCTTGCAAGTGAAATGAAACTCGTACTGACTTAAAATAAAAATCGTTTAAAAAAAAGTATAAAGATAGACTGATATAAATGAACTGATGACGAACGCAGCTGTGAGCAGAGTTGTAAAAGGAAACACCCAGGCTCCGCATCATTGCTCAAGGCTAGAAATGGAGGGCTGCGCGATCAGTGAGCTCAATAATTAAAAAATATAGATAAAGCTGAACATTTCTATAGCTCTCACTCCCGTACATTACAGCTCTAGGCGCTTTACAACACCTCCATCTTAACACAAACATATTTGTGCATGAACGAGCGCCCATACTCTATTTAGATTAACGCTAATGCATGAGCAGACATTCACACGGTCACAGCACACTCATGCTGTTGGTGTCACAAATAATGTCAGACAATTCTGATGACTTCGTATTAATTTAGTTTTCATTTAAGTAAGCGTTTTACGGCACTTGCAACACAATTAGTTCATACTAGTGCCAGAGGTGTTGCAAGAGAGTAACACAGAAAAGGAGGAGAGGTAAGGATGATAGATATTTATTGATAGGACAGAAGGAGAAAACCACACCAGAGCATCCGCCAACCACCCACGTTTAGTAGGAAGGAGACCATTGCGCATCGGTTACATGCGCGAGCAAGACATGTCGTGATAAGTTGATAACCCAGATAAACACCAGGGCGCTGCACACTGGCAACAGCTAACTGCACTTTTATTAAATTGTTTGTACTGGTATGATATTGGGGATTGTATGACGTTAATCGAAATCTCTGAATTATTGCCTATCCATGTAGACGAAGTGTACTTGTGTTGTAAACCAAATGAAATTTCCCCAACTGGGTTCAATAACAGCAGAACTAACTTTCTTTCTTTCTTTCTTTCTTTCTTTCTTTCTTTCTTTCTTTCTTTCTTTCTTTCTTTCTTCTTTCTTGCTTGCTTTCCTTCTTTCTTGCTTGCTTTCTTGCTTGCTTTCCTTCTTTCTTGCTTGCTTTCCTTCTTTCTTGCTTGCTTTACTTCTTTCTTGCTTGCCTGCTTGCTTTCTTCTTTTCTTTCTTGCTTGTTTGCGTTCCGGCGTTCTTTCTTTCTTTCTCCAAAAACAATTCCAAACACTGGTGACGGGTGTTTGGCCGGTTATCTGGCGTGGCTTGCTCTTTCTTTCCTATCAAACATCTATCGTCCTGATCTCACCTCCCTTCTTTTTTGTGTTTCTTATTCTCTTGTAACACCTCTAATCTTCGCACTTGTATGACCTTACTGTGATGCAACTCCCGTGAAATTCTTACTAAAACTAAAGTAAACAACACAAGCGGCGTTCAAAATATTCAGATGCAGAGATTAGAA
>NW_004797471.1:818900-835016 GCF_000002075.1 Aplysia californica | reverse complement strand
CCCTTTCCACGCATCGCCTCCATGTTTCTCGTGGCCTACCCCTGCCTTGTGCTCCCTGTGGGTTCCATTGCAGTGACTGTCTTGTGATGTTTCCGCTGGGCTTTCTGAAGGTGTATCCCATCCATAGCCACTTTTTTAGTCCTACTTCTACTTCTGTATCCTTTTGTGCTGTCCTTTCCCACAGCTCTTCATTTCTTATTCTATCCTGCCACTTAATTATTAGAATACTCCTCATGCATCTGTCGATGAAAGTCTGGACTTTATCCAGTACTATATTTGTTGTCTTCCAAGTTTTACAGCCGTAGTGGAGCACAGACTTGACGTGCGCAGTGAGATTTTGCTTGTTTTCCAGACTTTTGATAATGGATTTAATGCTGACCTTGCCTTCGTGGTTTTTGCTTTAACGTCTCCCTCAGTTCCACATTTACCATCGATGATACTTCCAAGGTAGGTAAAGGAGTCCACTTCTTCCACTTCCAAGGGAGCGTCTTCCACGGCTTGAAACTTTTCCTAACTTCACTACTTTCGATTTGCCTGGATGTATACGTAGGCCAACACTCCTTGATAAGCTGTTGAGTTCCTTGGTCTTTTCTTGCATCTGAGCATAATATATGGGACAATATAACCAAATGCAAAAAAAAACTTGTTCTCGGAAGTTGATTTTTAAAGACTAGTGAAATTATTATTTATGCAAAGTGTTTTATAATTACGCTTAAGATATTTTGTCTTCTTTTAAAATGAAAGAAAACACAAAAGGCAGCATCTCAAACAATGTCTCTTTGATAAAGGTTTACAAAAAGTCAAGTTAGAATACACGGTGCAGTACTTTTTTATGTTCTTCGTTTAACGTTGAAATGTGTACGAGTTTTGTGACCCTTTATGCCAGCTCAACGAGCTAATCAGGGGCAGGTACCTAGAGAGTGTGGCAGTTCAACTTTCATTTCGCTGTTGGTGTAATCTTTTAACACATTACTCGTACATGTCGACAAAATGTATGCCAACCCGGGAACATAGACAAAATTTTATATATCCATCCATCCATCCATCCATCCATCCATCCATCCATCCATCCATCCATCCATCCATCCATCCATCCATCTGTCTATCTATCTATCTATCTATCTATCTATCTATCTATCTATCTATCTATCTATCTATCTATCTATCTATCTATCTATCTATCTATCTATCTATCTATCTATCTATCTATCTATCTATGAGATGCACGTTGTATTCCATAAATATGTGTGAGTCACCCAGATAATAATATAGAAAGACAAAAATAGAAACAATTTGAACTACATGTATTGCAATAAAAACTACCGGTGTTCTAGGGCTGTCAGTCTCTATTTCATCTACAGCAATATCAGCATATCTGTATACAATAGCATTTCCCTATCTAGCGATCTGTCTCCCTCTTTCTCACTATAACCAATTTACCAACTTATATGAAAAAAGCGGATAGCAAAGAGATATCGTGCTGATAATAACAATAAAATAAATTATGCTCGATGCTTATTCCGATTCCGGCCCGTCAGAAGTGAGTAAGTATGGTAATTTTGACCGTGGTGAGAGTAGAGTAGTCGTCTCTCCCGCCATCAGAGGTCGGTGTGTCTGCACATGGAAAGTAAACTTATACCTGTCTGTTGAATCCTCGCTTAAGGTGCAGCTCACACTAGATAGTAAGAATTTCTGCTCGTCGTACGGCTTTGAAGTGTGACGTCAACTGGCCGTGAAGGGAGACGTGAAATCACCTACATAAACAAACAACCAAACAAACAAACAAATAACCAAACAAACAAATAAACAAACAAACACCAACCCCCCAAAAAAAAACGACAACAAAAAACAACAAACAAACAGGCAAAACAAACGTGTGATTCAAAACTAAAACTTCGATGTTTTTCGTACTGAATTCTATTTGAAATTTTATATCTCTCCGTCTCTCCTGTCTGATTCATGCTGAATCCGAAACCATCATATCATACATTTCCGACCCGTTGAAAAGGTGTATACATATCTTTATAAGATTTCTTGCACTTTACAACCGATGGCCGTGTTACTCTGGGACCTTTTTGCTCTAGGGTTGTACGATGATTGTCTATTCACTCACCGACTGCAACTTTGGATTCTTGCAGCCCACAAGCTGTACTCTAGAATATAAACCAACTACATCTAATAATACACACACACACACACACACACACACATATATATATATATATATATATATATATATATATATATATATATATATTATATATATATATATATATAATGCCTGGAACTTGATGTACCGTCCATGGTTTGTTTACAGGGACGGTAGAAGGGAAAGTGGTCTTCCACCTCACTTCGTTTTATTCTAATGTTTCATTTTGATTTATTGTTTCCATTATAGGTGGAGTATTTTATGTGAATTGTTTATAGGTTTTGGAGTAACTTTATGATAATTATTGTGTAATTTTCTATGTTAGCGAATTTAAGACCAAGATCTGTATGCATGTGTGCGAGTGGGTATTTGTGCGCGCGTTTTCATTTGTGTATGCGAGTGTTTTGTGTTCGGCTATGTGTGTGTTTCTGTTTGTGTATGTGTGTATTTGGATATTAGTGTTTTTGTGTCAATGTGTTAATGTTTGTGCGCGCGCGCGCGTGTGTGTGTGTGTGTGTGTGTGTGTGTGTGAGAGAGAGAGAGAGAGAGAGAGAGAGAGAGAGAGAGAGAGAGAGAGAAAGAGAGAGAGAGAGAGAGATAGAGAGAGAGAGAAAGAGAGTTTATGTTTCTGCGTTATGCAGGTTCGTAAATACTTCTATCTATCTATCTATCTATCTATCTATCTATCTATCTATCTATCTATCTATTTAAGTGTCTGTCTGTGTGTCTGTCTGTGTGTCTGTCTCTGTCTGACTCTGTCTGTCTCTGTCTGTTTGTAACCTGTCTGTCTGTATGTCTATCTGTCTGTCTATGTGTCTGTGTGTCTGTGTGTCGGTCTGTCTGCCTGTCTGTCTGTCTGTCTATCTATCCACAAGTGAGATGTATATTTACCTGTTTCTTTCTCTTGAAGTTAGTCAAGGGAAACGAAAACTTCAAAAAGTACTCTATTGTATGTTCTGTCTGATTTTTCGCAGTGGATTGACTTTTTATCATTCGGATACGCTTTTATACCCACAGTTACAGATTTTGACTGTCTAACTTGATAAGAATTATACAACAGAAATTGACATTTCGCATAAATCGGCTTAAAATTTTGTTCTTGTTCGAAACAACTTGTTAAAAGCTGAAGCAGGAATAAAACTAAATTATAGAATAATTCAAGGTCATATTGTGATCAATAACATTCTTTCCGGTGACCAGATTTTTGTAAGCAAACACTTCCGATCAAGTTCTTGAAAAATGATGGATATTTTGTGCATGATTTCATAGCACAACCGACACAACATATCTACACTAGCACTAACCTCTGTGAATAAAAGTATCTCACTCACACACCGTGCCGATTCCGCCCCCCCCTCCCCCTCTCTGTCTGTCTGTCTGTCTGTCTGTCTGTCTGTCTGTCTGTCTGTCTGTCTGTCTGTTACACATACGCGTTCTATTTCTATTTCTCTCACAAACGTTCTTTCTGTCTCTTTCTCCTTCTCTGCCTCCGTTTCTCTCTCTCTCTGTCTCTCTCTGTCTCTCTCTGTCTCTCTCTCTCTCTGTCTCTCTCTGTCTCTCTCTCTCTCTGTCTCTCTCTGTCTCTCTCTCTCTCTCTCTCTCTCTCTCTCTCTCTCTTTCACTCTCTCTCTCTCACTCTCTCGACCCCCTCTTTCTTTCTCCCCCCCCCCCCTACTTCACAGCATTCACGTGTGCTTACGACACACACAGATACATACACACATACACACCGGGAGAGGCGAGCACATCTGTTGCCACTGAATACACACGCACTCCACGGATATTATGCGCTTTGCATTGCTAATTCGCATCGGACTTATTGGGATTTTCCTAGGACTCACCCAAACCGATTCTGAAAAAAAAAGCAATGAAAAAAAAAACCGAGAGAAAGAATAACTATTGTTTTGAGCGGTACAACTTGAAAAATAAATGTGTAGCCTCATTCAAACAAATTATGAACGAGAATAAAACAAGGAGAGAAAGATTAAGTATTGTTTCGAACGGTACAACTAGAAAAAAAAGTATGATATAGACTCACTCAAACCGATTATGAACGAGAATAAACGACGGAGAGAAAGAATGCGTATTGTTTCGAACTGTATAACTAGAAAAACAAGTAGATATATTGACTCACTCAAACCAATTCTGAACAAGAATAAAAGAAGGAGAGAAAGAATGCGTATTGTTTCGAACTGTATAACTAGAAAAAACAAGTATATTGACTCACTCAAACCGATTATGAACAAGAATAAAAGAAGGAGAGAAAGAATGCGTATTGTTTCGAACTGTATAACTAGAAAAAACAAGTATATTGACTCACTCAAACCAATTCTGAACGAGAATAAAAGACGGAGAGAAAGAATGAGTATTGTTTCGAACTGTATAACTAGAAAAACAAGTAGATATATTGACTCACTCAAACCAATTCTGAACGAGAATAAACGACGGAGAGAAAGAATGCGTATATTTCAAACTGCATAACTAGACAATGTATATAGAAGGCGCTTCATGGCTTCTTTTATAGGGACTGGCACGTTGTATTGGGTAGGTACATAAATAACAGAAATTTGCCTTTTCGCTCAACGAGTTAATGTTTGGCTGGGAGAACTTTACTGTTCATAATTTGCACAGACCTTCCCAGTCTTTTGTTGTTATTGTAATTTAAACGTTCATTTGTCTTCCAGGTGGGCTTTGGGTATGGATGGGGACGTGGACAATTAAATATGCGACTAAGGACCAAAAATCAACTAAATATTCCATCCAGGAAAAAGGAAAATGTCAAGGGCGTGCAAACTCTTAACTTATGCCCCTCCCTCCGCCCACACAAACAAATTATGATAAAGAATAATTACTACGTGATGTATATTATTTTTATATCTGATATCACGTTGAGTGTATTTTCTTGATTATTCCCCCCGCCCCCTCCCCACCCCTCCCCCCTTTTTTTCTTCATTTTTTTCTCCTACTCTTCCCTATACACTTTACAGAGTGCACATAGGTTCTTTCTTTCTTTTTTTTCTTTCATTCTTTCTTTCTTTTTTCTTCTTCTTCTTGTCCACCTACTGGAAGATGTAGCCCTCCAAAACCGACCTCCACTCGGTTTGATCAGCAGCTGTTTTTGTTGTCCATGTTGTAGCCATCTGCCCACTGATGTAATTTTGCCACCTTCCTTTTGGCCTGGCCTTCCTATAGGTCCTTTTTTCTATTTTACAAAGACATATTATACTACTCTTCACTGTTGTGAAGTTGCCTGGGTCCTCTTCGAGATTCACAACTACAAAGTAATGCTTTTTACTCAGTAACAGTGTACCCAGTCAAACAAATTAAAATTACAATCCGTTAAGTTTTCGATTGTTGGTGATAGGTGGGTGCTGTGGTGTGGTTTACTCCTTTTTCCATATCAAACATCGGTCGTCCTTTTCGCTCCTCCTTCTTTTTTGTGTTTGTTACTCTTCTGTAACACCTCTAATCTTCAGCACTTATTTGACCTCATTGAGTTGCAAGTGCCCTAAAACTCTTACTAAAACTAAAACATAAGATTTATTTCATCCACTACCTTTTACCCATTCGTAATGGTCACTGTACCCTTTTCAAAAACAGTATGGTCATTCAATAGACCGGATCTATGTTTTTAACTTCCATCTCCCTCACCAATTTAATGTGTGGGTGTATGGAAAGCCTAAAAAATCTTCTTAAACAACCCAAGATCAGAATTGCTGCCTCATTGGGGGATTGAAATCAGGGTCATTCGTTCCATAAGTCCAACATGATCCCAACTGAGCTAATAAATAGTGTGTCTGATCGCCCACTCTGTCGCGTTTGTAATGGCTCAGTAGGTATTTTGTCAGACTGCCCTGAGGACGACACGGGTTGAAATCCCTACCCCATCTATATACATTAAATGGACTCGAGCCGTTTGGGGGAAATTTCGAGAATACCCAATTGCTTTGCTCACTACTACATGTATTGGAGACGGACGTTGAAATCAGAAGCACTGCCTATTAAATGCTTCACAACACGGTGAAATCAGGCGATATTCAATGTTTGGGCATGTGGAGTTGTTTGCACCATGTTAAAGCTTGCTCATTTGTCTTGCCGTCAATGGAAAATATACCCATTTATCTTTAATCGAAGGCAAGATATTTGCGATTGTAAGAGGGGCTTGTCTGGTTTTAGAGGTAAAATTAGCAAGAAAAAGGCCGTCAAAGTTTGGTGACTTCCATTGCCTGAGAGCTTTTGAAAACAAAAAATCTACCTTCTTGTGCATTTAATCAACGTTTTTCAATATCATCTACGCAGAAATCCGTTTCTAACTGGACATAAAAAGTGTTGAGCCAGAGAAAAAAAATTCGAGAAAAATTGTCAAACCGTTGAAAAAAAATGCTGCTTTCCTCAATTTCATTGTTTTGACGAGCGCCTGATTTCACCACGATGTCTCACAATAATTTATATAACCGTACAGAGTTTTAAAGCAGCGTTAAACCCATTGTGAAGCCAACCAGCTTCATCGTGTGTGCACAGAGCATAACACTCGTCTTAACCGCTCAACACACGTGCGGCCTAGCGCGACCCATTATATACCAAAATTACTTCTCGGGTGATCGTGATAAAGTTTCAGTTTACAATAGATTTGTAATTGAAAATACAGAATGCCTATCGACGTTTTGCTAAGCTTACGTGTTCAAACGAATAAGCCCCCCGGTGGGGTATGGATTCGGAGTAGGTTTCTGGGAAGCTTGGGGCTGAATAATTATATTCTATTAACTTGCCAGGCCAAAGCTGACAGATGAAATGGTGTAGCCTGTGAATATGTCAACACGATGGACATCACTAACTACTAAAAAGAGAAAGTTGTTACATTCTTTTCTCATATTTTTTGTTTATCAATTATTGAAAAAAAAATCTTTTTCATTCATTTTTTTTTCTTTCTTCATTTCATACATTCAATGATTCATTCATTATTCATTCATTCACCCTTTAATTTATTCATTATTTATCAATAAAAATGATACGATTTGATATTTTAAAAATCTTTTATCTATTTATTTACTGATTTACTGATTTACTGATTTATTTATTCATTTATTTTATTTATTTTATTTATTTATTTATTTATTTATTTATTTATTTATTTGCACGTTGAAATGAATATACATTTTTTATTGCTTCTTTAATTTCTTCACTCAAGATAGATAGATTGATAGATAGATGGAAGGATTGGTGGATGTGATGGATGGATGGATGGATTGATGGAAGGACGGACGGATGGATGAATGGATGGATGGATGAACCATAATGATGAATCCCTGAGTAATAGTGTCTTGGGGAAAACCCACACAGAGAGTGAGACTATTCTTATATTGGCGTTGGTAGCCTAGTGGTTAGGCTACCGGACTCGTAATCGTGAGATTGCGGGTTCGGGGGTTGAGCCTCAGCTCGGTCCGACTCTGTGTCCTTGGGAAAGGCACTTTACACGAACTTCCCACTTGGCTCGGTCCTATCGGAGACGGACTTTAAATTAGGAGGTCCCGCCTTTTAAATAACCCAATAGTGTTGATAGGGGCGTTAAACTCATACCAATTCACCATTTTTCTATTCATATTACCTGAAGAACGTAAATGCTGGACAAAAAGGCAATACTAATTTATTGTTTCCAGCTGAGCTGGGTAATCGACGTTTTAAGTTATGCATCAACACAGTTATTAATATTATATTGATCAGATAGGTAATTTGATACATTTGTATCGGATATAGTTTATTTAATGACTTATTTGCACAGCCACATGCGCGTCCACAGATGAGCTGCAGGATTCATCGTCATCTTCGGCAACGAAGGACTACCAACAATGACTTATTAAAAAAAAAAAGTAAATTATATTTTGAACCTGATCTCTATAATTTCTTCTGTGCATTTTTAAAAAAGGAACCGCTCGATTTTCGTCTCTATTATCCCTTTTCGATTGAAGATTATTTATTTATGTAGCTCTTTTTGCTCTTCCCCACCATTTCCATGTCTCTTATTTGACTCTTTTCTGCACTGCCAATTATCATACTGAGTTAATTTCCGTTTCTTTATAATTTACAGTTTCTTTTATTTTCTTCTGTACATTACTTTTCGATACTGTTTCAACAATAGTATAATGAATTATCTCTATTTTCTCCTCTTCCCTGCGATTGGTTAGAGGGCGCCACTACTTGCTACTTTCCCCTCTGTTGTTTCTGTCGGTTTGTCTTTCTTTTTCCCAGCACTAAATGGCAGTAAGTTATTGTGCCTATGTGCTTCCTTTTACTCAAACAAACAAACAAACAAACAAACAAAGAAACAACCCCCTTTTCTCTCATTTCTGCTTCTATTACTTTCTATTACTTTATCCACTTTGGACTGACGCTCAGTGTGAATCTATAAATAAAGAGCGCCGTTTTTCAAAATCACGTCGGACAAAACATTTCTCAACTGAAAATGGTGAAATGGCATGGGTTTCTACGCCTTTATCAACACTAGTGGGTTATTTACAAGGCAGAACTTTCGAGTTTAACGTCCATCTCCGAAAGGCCCGAACCACTAAATGGGAATTTTTGGTAAAATGCCTTTCCCAAGGACACAACATCACACCGAGCTGAGGCTCGAACTCGCAAACCTGCAACATAACGATATGAGTCCGGTAGCCTCAATTTTGTTTTGTTGTTTGTGGTTATAACAGTAATTTTGTTTTGTTGTTGGTTGTTATAACAGTAATTTTGTTTTGTTGTAGGTTGTTATAACAGTAATTTTGTTTTGTTGTTGCAGTTTTGTTTTGTTGTTTGTCAATACATTAGTTATAATAGTAATTTTGTTTTGTTGTTTGTTGTAGAAGTGATTTGTTTTGTTGTTCGTTATTGTAGTTGCTTGTTTTTTGTCTACTTGTTCTTGATGCTTGTTCTTATCGTTGTTAGTTGTTTTCTGTCAGCTATTTGTTATGTGTGAGGTGTGCTGACAAAATGAGTTACTTCTCGCGATCCAAGAATGGAGATATCTGCCGAAAATCGACACTGGGGTGTGATTTAAAGATTTTTAGTTGATTCCATTTTGTTCAAGTCTTCTGTGCCTTTTATTATTCCATACTTACAAATTGTGCAAACTCCAGCTAAAAAGTTGATGTATCAATTTTCATATCGCTAAAACCAGAAAGAAACCACGTTTTGTCAGCACACCTCACATTTGTAGTTGTCGCGGTTTGTCTTTGTTTGTTTGCTTCTTACCAACTCTTCGCTGTTGTTGCTTATTCTGTTGTTCTAATGATCTTACTGTAATCGTTATTATGCTCTCTCACGATCCAGTCTTTTTGTGTACTTAGTCGTAGTACTTTTTTTCTAATAAAAGGTGGGTGAAAGAGGTACCAGGGTCCCGCTAAAATGTATCTTTCATGCGGAGTAAAGTGAAGCTATTTCAAAACATGCTAAAATATTGCTTTATGTCCAAGTTTTTTTTTTCTCACAGAATATATTATTATAACATTCGAACACCTATAAAACCATTACAATCATAGTTCACTAGGTGCTGTGCTCTTTTAATTACTCAATTTTTCGGGGTAATTGGAATATATTATATAGAGTTTATTTGGCTGATGGGTTGTAGCTGTCATAGGCCAACATTATTGATGTGTCCCGTTTAAAATGTTTGTTAATGCTTTGATGTTCCATTAACAGAATATGATTAATTAGGAGCTGGACCGATTCGAAAGTATCTGTCAGAGCCACACGTGACTGAAAGGGATACAGTATCCATTTTCGTTATTACATATGTGAGGCAGAGTGGTGGAATCAGGCTCTCGTCAATTTTTGGGCATGTAGAGTTATTAGTACCGTCTTAAAGCTTGTTATTTGTCTTTATTTGGGTGAAAAAATATCCATTTATCTTGAATACAAGTCGAGATATTTGCAAATCAAGGGGGTGGGGGTCACCTGTTTTCAGAGGTAAGGTTAGTGAGAAAATGGCCGCCAAAGATTAGTTATTTCCTTAACTTAAGAGTCCGTGGTAACTGAACATTTATATTTTTTGTGCCTTTAGTCAACGTTTAAAAAAAATCCATACAGAAATGAGTTCTTTAATTGGCATGAAAGGTGTTGAGCCAAAAAACAAAAATTTGAAAAATATTCAGAAACCTGTGGAAAATGCAAGTTTCTTCACTTTGATTATTTTGACGAGAGCCTGATTCCACCACGCTGCCTCACATATTTCTGAGCCTTTCATTCGTTTTCCTTTACAATTCCGCTCTAAGCTACTCGTTACCTCAGAATTACGAAATTTTAACTGGCATCTGTAGCCATTTTGAGTTACTAAGACCATGAGGTCAGAAACCAATAAATGTTCTATATATTATATCAAAATCGATAGATTATTCTTATTCGGAGTTGTTATCAAGATATTAAGAGAATTGCATTCGAAAAAGCTTGACATGTTGTGAAACTCAAAATCTTTGACGTCAAATTAATCAAAAATAGATAGTGAGCAGTTAAAACGTTGTAAATTTGAGGCAATGTATTGTAAAGCAGTTATAAAACTCCACACAGTGCATTGTAATGCCTGTATCTTGGCTCATTTCGTTCGACGTAATTCTCTCTCTCTCTCTCTCTCTCTCTCTCTCTCTCTCTCTCTCTCTCTCTGTCTCTCTTTCTCTCTATCTCTCTTTCTCTCTATATTATATATATATACATACATATATATCAATCTATCTATCTCTCCCTCTCTCTCCCACACTCTCTCTCTCTCTTTCTCCCCCTCTCTCTCCCGTAATGTGTGCGGGAGCTGCCACGAAGGGATGCCAAGTGTCGATATTGAGTTAAATTATCACAAATGTGCACTATGCATTATGTTAATGATACCAGACATTACTGAAAGTGTTCCTTCCCTTATATGATTCGAATCAAAAGATAGACGAGATAGAGGAGTGTGTTCCTGTAATGAATAAACGATGACGTGTTTGTGATTTTAGTAGCGATAATGCAGACGACGTTGAGATCTTTTTAGTATTCTGCTACTAATGCATTCTGCTGTTGCTGTTGCTGTTGCTGCTGCAGCCATCTCTGCCGCCGTTGTTTCTGCAGCTATTGCGTTTATACTGCTGCTGCTTCCGCCTCTGATCATGCTAACTGATGAGGATAGTGATGAGGATGATAAATTGGACTATAAATCTTGTTTCTATTTTGTCGTCTATTGAACGTCTCCTTGGGGATGTTTCGAGTTATGGGACACACCTGTCATTCCCATCTCACGGAGTGACCAAACTGTTTAGCTTAAACTTATGATATTATGTTATACTATTGTGGCGTCGGTGGTCTAATGGTTAGACTCTCGTACTAGCAACAGTAAGGTCAAGGGTTCGAAACCCGTCAGGGACCCGACATTGTATCCTTGAGAAAGGCACTTTACACGAATTTGCCTCACTTCACCCAGGTGAGAATGGGTACCCAACTATAGACAGTGAAAGATCTTGTCAGTTTGTTAGTGTTTGAGCGCTTAATCAGCTGCTTGCGCTGTTCTTCCCCGGGAAGCTGAGAATGTTTCTAAGTGTTCTATGGTCTGCTGGAGTAATAATAATAGTGTAAAACGCATAGAGCCTGCTATAGGGCGGGGTAATGCGCTATATAAATGCTAGTTATTACATTGTTAGTATATTATCAATGTACTTAGCAATTATATTACCAAATGTATGCCGAAATATCGCATGGGGCCGCTTCTAAATTACGACAATGTTAGTGTACTAGTTATTATCCTTGGCTTAAAGATTTGACATGCAAATTCTGTTTGTGGCTTATTGAATTTTGTCATCTATGTAATCGCTTAAGGTGATTCAGGGTTCCCACCTAAACCGAACTCACTGGGAATTCAAATGAGTTCAGTTCAATTCCAACTAGATATTCAAACTAATGTCTTTTGTGATCCCGGCAAAGAACCTAACAATTACCTAATAGACACTGATGCCACCCTTTCAGTTGTATGGAAACAGTTAAATGTTTTTATAATAATAATAATAATAATAATAATAATAATAATAATAATAATAATAATAATAATAATAATAATAATAATAATAATAATAATAATAAATAGCATTTGTATAGCGCATATCCCCGCTCAACAGCAGGCTCTATGCGCTTTACACTATAGAACACTCCGAAACATTCTCAGCTTCCCGGGACTTACTACACCGAAAAGGCAAGCTTTCTTATTGGTTGATATCTATTTCTAACACACTGACAAAAGCGTAAAAGGCAGAAAAAGCCATGTATTTATTCTACTCTACAACTTGCTCACCCACCACTATTAAATAACAGAAACCCCGCCCCCAATCTACACTGTTATTGAAGGTTTGCTCATCCAAAGTGCCTGGGTGAAACACCAAGAACAAATCAGGCTCAACCCAAGTTCAAGAACCTACAGTAGGGATTTCAACCAGGACAATCAGCATAGTAGTCAAGGATGCTTCTGAATAAAAATAAAAGGGCGCTCACTTTGCTCCCATGAACATTACTTATTATCCAACTGCTACAGAAAATAGACCTCCTAATTATTTAAGGCTTCTTCATCGTTTCTGTCTAATGTCCCATTCAAATTAATTTATCAATCTTTCTCTGTATTTCCCCAGGTTTTGTGTGAATTTGAAGCGATCGACCCCGATATCGAATTATCCACAACGACAGCTTCTCTGAACTCAAAGAAAACTAGAGGACCATTCACTTACCAGACAGCTAGTGTGAAAACCAAAACACTTCATTGTTTTTAAATATCATTGCTTCTCTACATTGTTCCTCACAAAAGAGATTCCAATCGAGCCATCCAAGCCTCGTGTTTATTTTTCACTCTTGGACAAATCTGCAAGAAAGAGATTTGATATTCAATTTCAGTGTTACGGCGTGTTCTGACTTGTTTTCGTGAATAATGTGTTCTTGAATTTACAATGCTGCCTTGAGATGTAGGTTCACGGGGAATAGCCGTTGAACAATCCACAACTGAAAAGAAGGTTAGGCGAGGCAAGCGAACAGCGTAACAGACTGAGGAATTAATTTTTCCTCGTACCCCTCAAAGAATAAAAAGTATCCAAGACAGCTGAAGAGTACGTTTGGGATAACAACATCTATTTTAAGACCGTTATCTGATCTCTTGTTACGGTCTCAGATTTAAGGAACACAAGCCATCGTTCACACATCACTCACAAGAGAACTAATGAGTTAACCGACTGTTCAAAGTTGTTTATTTTTACACGCGTCCAGCGTAACGCATAACCATTCACAGTCATGATCAAAATGCATCTCCGCTCACAAGGAACTGCCCGCATTATCTGTAAATATCTCTGTAGCGTAGTAATCACCACCCTTGTACTGCACAGTCAATCACCGTCATGTGTCGTGCACGCCCAAACTCAGACGTGTCTTCCAACATCAGGTTGCTACCCACCAATCCAAGACATTCTAAAAGACCCGCTGGATTCTTTTCCTTCCCGGACCTTGACAGTCAGCTCCACATGCGACGAGAATTCCGCGGGGGACGGCTCGTACCTCAGTCTAGGCGGGTCTGTCAGCACGTTCACGTGTACGAATGCCAACGTCCAGCCAAACAACATGTTGGACAACGAGACGACGGAAGGAACGCCCACTTACTGGCAGTCAAAGAATATGGTGGAGAGCAGTGGGGTAGCGCCAGAACAGCAGTCTGTCGTGTTCAACTTCACGGATGAGTTCATTCTCCACTTGGTAAGTGAAAAACCAATCATTATTTCTTACCTTTACTCTTACTTGTTCATCCCTCTGTTACCGTTAAGCGTAGAGGGAAGATGCAGTTTTCTGTGGTAGGCCAACTCTGCATCTCTTTTACTTGGGTTTTTTTTTCTCATGGTTTCCTTGGCTCCCTCAGTCCACCTTTTGCGTGGCTTTCCTCTTCCTTTAGAGCCTGAGTGCTTGGTGTTTATAGGCTCTCAAGGCTGGCTGGTTGAGTGATGTACGCAACAGGTGGCCAAACCATTTTATTCTCTGTCTTTGCATGAAATGCAGGCATGACTCATTTTAATAGCTGCTCTTACTTCTCTACCCGTCTCGTCCTGTGATATTAAGGGTTTTGCGAAATGTTTATTTCTTGACATTCGAAATTGTCCGCAACAGTCGCTTAAGATCACAAAGAAAGGGGACCGCTATAGACAGGTAGGTGCCCATGATTGACAGGGGTTAAGATATGGTCACTTACTAGACTTGACAAAGTCAACTATGATTTGAATAGTAAATCTTAATTTTATTTCATTTCCACCAAAAACTGTTTTCTATCATAAGATCTTCTTTGTGTGCAGTGATTGAACTTATATACCCAGTCTGAAAATTAACCTCTTTGATTGAAAACTCGTTTGACCGTGTTTGGGGTCGGTGGTCTAGTGATTAGTAATACTTGTAATAATGCAAGCTCGAGGGCTTGAGTCTCTATATTTGTTAGTGTTTTACGGCGCTGGCAACTGCATAAGGTCATATGAGCGCGGGACACATTAAACATTTTTAGTTTAGTAGAATTTAATTTAGAATTTTGCCCGGATGGCGGCCAAAGCATACTCTTATCGATTTTGGACCACCTAGGGATCTTTAACATGCACAGCTTGCACACGGAACTGCGAGATTCCCCCCCCCCCTTATCCGAGAAGGCTAGGTGTTAGATCTGATATACCAGAAGCTCAAGGATATGGCTGAAAGACAGCAGTAAGAAGGAACCAAGGAGTAGCAGTAGAAAGGCTACAGAAAGAGTCAGGAGGTTAGAGGACGGAGCAAAGGGTTTGGGGGGGGGGGGGGGAGGGCAGAAAGTGGAGACGAAAGCAGACGACAGAACATGGTCAGAGAGCAGGAAAGGAGGTGAGAGGAGAACGTTTCAGAGAAGAAAATGTTCCGTTGCTCCCAGGTTTCGAACCCGGGACCTATTGAATGAGATGCTAACACCGTACACTCCAGACCACGAGAGCCCCCCGGCTCGAGTCTGAGCTCGGTCGACAAAAACTCGTTATAGAGGAAGCTATAATATTCCTGCAGAAAGCTAGAAGAACAATCCAACCTACTCTAACGACCACAAGTCTAAGACTATTGCCTGTATAAACGACTATTTCTCATTTCTCTCCTTGCACATTTCTTGCATTATAATGAGACTGTGTAAGACGACCATCTGTGTAGTACGGCCACCTAGTTCTTCCGAAATGGCTTGCCGTCTTCAACAGTTTGTACTGTACTCGATAAAATACATAAAATAATACTATAATAGTCCTATATTTTCTTCCCAAGTAGAGAATCGAACTCACGCTTTTTCCGCCTTTTTTGTGTGTATGCAAACCGAAGAGCCAATGCCTCGCATCCTAAAAGCTGGTGCCCGCTGCTTGACATGCTGATCACCCTGATGGTCTTGCTGTATACAGTATAATTAATAGCCTCACCTGGGCTCCATCGTTCGTTTATCTTTAACTGCCAATTACTGAAACGTTTATAGTTTGGTTGGACGTAGGCTTCGGCCGCCACCTGGGCAAAATTCAAAATTTCCTACCAACTGTAAATGTTTATTGTGTCCCGCGCGCTCGTATGATCTTGTGCAGTTGCGAGTGCCGTAAAACACTTACCAAAATAAAAGTTCGACGCGGGTGGCGTTCAGGAGTTTAAGTTGCGGGCTATGTGACATGCCTGGCTTGACACACAGAATCGATGCTCTGAAAATGTGTTATAAGAACTACTTTTCTCCATGGGTCTGTCCACGCACTTTGCATTTCAAAGCTATTAATATTCCACCTGCCGAAAGTCCACATCCCTAGTGGGTTTTTAATGCTCAGACTGTTTAAAAAAATTATTTCCGTTCTGTAATTGGATCTAGTTCTATAATGGTATCATTACGATCAAAATACTTATGATGGAAAAAAATCATCTCGAACAAAATCTTTTTTGTTTTCACTTTACTGTAGAGATCATCGTTTATATAT
>NW_004797471.1:815736-818800 GCF_000002075.1 Aplysia californica | reverse complement strand
TGTGTGTGTGTGTGTGTGAGTGAGTGTGTGTATGTGTGTGTGTGTATCTGTCTGTCTGTTTCTCTCTTAGAATGAGGGTGATGGTGAGGGTGAAGGTGAGATTGAGTGTGATTGTGAGGGTGAGGGTGAGAATGAAGGTGATGGTGAGGGTGAGGGCGAGGGTAAGAATGAGGGTGAGGGGGAGGTTGAGGTTGAGGGTGAGAATGAAGATGAGAATGAGGGTGATGGTGAGGGTGAGGGTGAGAATGTGGGTGAGGGTGAGGGTGAGAATGTGGGTGAGGGTAAGAATGAGGGTGAGGGTGAGAATGAGTGTGATTGTAAGGGTGAGGGTGAGGGTGAGGGTGAGGGTGAGGGTGAGAATGAGTGTGATTGTGAGGTGAGGGTGAGAAGGAGCGTGAGGGTGAGGGGGAGGGTGAGGGTGAGGGTGAGGGTGAGGGTGAGGGTGAGGGTGAGGGTGAGAATGAGGGTGATGGTGAGGGTGATGGTGAGGGTGAGGGTGAGGGTGAGAATGAGAATGAGTGTGATGGTGAGGGTGAAGGTGAGGGTGAGGGTGAGGGTGAGGGCGAGGGTGAGGGTGAGAGTGAGGGTGAGGGTGAGGGTGAGGGTGAAAATGAGCGTGAGGGTGAGAATGAGGGTGAGTGTGAGAATGAGGGTGAGGGTGAGAATGAGTGTGGTTGTAAGGGTGAGGGTAAGAATGAGGGTGAGGGTGAGGGTAAGAATGAGTGTGATTGTGAGGGTGAGGTTGAGGGTGAGGGTGAGGGTGAGAATGAGAATGATGGTGAGGGTGAGGGTGAGGGTGAGGGTGAGAATGTGGGTGAGGGTGAGGGTGAGAATGTGGGTGAGGGTAAGAATGAGGGTGAGGGTGAGAATGTGGGTGAGGGTGAGGGTGAGGGTGAGGGGTATCGGTGGTTGCATGCAGCGTTTTCTTCACGTTAATGTTGCTTAAACAATAATGTTTCTCGTGTTTTTCGAGTATTTTTCGTCGTCATTTCATCGATGTTAATCGAGTCCCAATGTTCCCCCGTTCCTGATCCCCCTTGTTCTTCTGATTTCTTTCTGGCCTAATCCGTCTAAACAATGTATTTGTTAAATGGCTGAGGGTGTTCTTCCTTGTGTTTTTTAAACGTTTTTTTTTGTTTTGTTTGTTTATATGAACGTTTTCTTTTCCTTTTTTCTCTGTCAGTTTGTTAGTGTTTGAGCGCTTAATCAGCTGCTTGCACTGTATGCTTCCCGAGAGGCTGAGAATGTTTCGGGGGTGTTCTAAGGTCTGGTGGGGTAATAATATAGTGTAAAGCGCATAGAGCCTGCTGTTGAGCCCGGATATGCGCTATACAAATGCTATTTATTATTATCAAATATAAGAGGTTTTACCCTTAGTAATCATCCCGTCGATGTAAAGCGCTCAAAGCTTATACTTGTATGCAACAGAGCGCTGTATAAATGCAATCCATAATTATTATTATGGCTTGTTTTTTTTAGGGTGTTATATTCGAAACTTGCAAACATGTTGTATCAGCCATTTCAAAACAGGCTAAAACAGCACTTGGTTATGGATGGCTGGTGGTGTCTCTGTAAATAGATTACTGATGGCCATTTCAAAACGAATTTTTCCACAAACAGCTAATGCCAGCGTCTGGGGTATAGGGATTGGGGGGGGGGGGGGGGGGAGGTTTAGTGGTGTACGAGGAAACGTTGTACTTTGAATGAGTTTAACTCCCCTTTCAACTCTGAAAGGTTATTCAAAAGCTAGGACCTCTGAATATAACGTTCATCTCTGATAGGACCAAGCTAAATGGGCAGAGAGCCTTCCTGTCTCCAAACAATCCAAATTGAGAACGTCAAGAAGCGCTTTGTATGTAATCTTTATGCAGTGCCGGGTGCCCATTGGCATTGTCGCCTCGGTTCGGTTTTGTCGATTTTGTCGGTCTGGGGCTAGCCGGGTTGTCCTCCAGGGGGGGGGGGGGGAGAGACTGACCAAACCGACAAAACCGATGACGTCCTCCAATAGCAAACGCGTCTTATTTCATTGCCGCACGTCGGGCGATCGGTTTTGGCAGTCGGTCTATTTATTGTGTGCACTGAATACCCAGTGCTCATTGGGGGATCGACAAACCAATCGCCAACCGATCGCCCTATTTGTGGCCTGAAAATAAAACGCGTTTGTTTTTGAGGCTTCAAGTCGGGCGATCGGTTCGTGTCATGTATGTGCGACGTCACTGCTGCGAGCTCTAGAATGATCTATAACCTCTTTGATCCTCCCTCAGGTGACGGTCAAGTTCGCCGCTCTCCACGTGACTTCATCTTCAAATTCCGCAGACGCGAGACCTGCCTCCTGGACCATCGACACCTTCAACTCGGAGACATCCAGCTGGACAACCATGCGTTCGTTCGCCAAGGACTGCGCCAGTTCCTTCCCCGGGACCCCGCTCTTTGATCCGTTCGCCAGCAACACAGACTATCGTGCCGTGCTGTGCGTGCAGTATATTCCGTACGAGGACGGGGACCCGTTCTACGATGACGACAATTATGTACGCTCGTGACCTGTTCATGTTGTTGCTGTTGTTGTTGTTGTTGTTGTTGCTACTGTTACTGCTGTTTTTGAGTATTTGTTGTGAAAGTTGTTATTATGTTGTTGTTGTTGCTGTTGTTGTTGTTGTTCTTGTCTTCATGGTCTAAAGTAGTCGTAGCTTTTATATTTTTGTATTTTTGTCACGATTATTTAAGTTGTTTTTGTTGTAGTTTTTGTTGATGTTGTTGTTATTGTTATTATTATTGTTATTATTGTTATTGTCATTGTTATTGATGTTTTTGCTTTGACTGTTATAATCTTTTTCTTCTTTGATTGAGCAGTGCTGTTATCGGTCGTATTTGCAATTGTTTTTTTTTCTATTGAAGCAGTAATCGCTCGACTGTTGTTGCTGCTGCTGCTGTTGTTGTTGTTGTTGCTGCTAAGGCTACTGCTGTTGCTGCTGCTGCTGTTGTTGTTGTTATTGCTGTTGTTGTTGTTGGATATGATGATGATGATGATGATGATGATGATGATGATGATGATGATGATGATGAT
>NW_004797471.1:804857-815636 GCF_000002075.1 Aplysia californica | reverse complement strand
TGCGTGTGTGTGTGTGTGTGTGTGTGTGTGTGTGTGTGTGTGTGTTTGTGTATGTGTGTGCGTGTGTACTGCCATTTGAGAGAAACAGAGAGACCCCATGGCATACTGTTCTCTCCAACAATAAACCCCGACAAAGAAACGTATTATCCCAAAGACCCCCCCAAAAAACCCCAAACAAACAAACAACAACCCCAAAACAAAAAAAACAAACAAAAAAACAAAAAACAACAACAAATAAATAAATTTAAAAAAATAACAAGTTGCACGAGAATATAAAGAAGACAAAACAAACAACCAACCAAATAAATATACAAACAAACAAACACAAACAAACAAACACACAAACAAACAAACAAACAGACAAACAAAATAACAAAAAAGCAGAAAAAATCCCAAGTAAATGGCTTTCTACAATCACTGCTTTCTGATATCCCAGAGTGAATCGATATAAGCCAACTTGCGAATTGACGCAAATGCTATTGACAGAGTTGATTTATATTCTAAACAGATCGACAGCCGCTCATCAACAACACATCAACAAGAAATAACGAAAAACAAAACCAAAAAAATCCCATCTATACGAACGAACCTAAAGAAAACAAAACAAACCCGTCAGCTGTAGCTATATAACTCAGCTAAATGTGAGGCAGCGTGGTGGAATCAGGCTCTCGTCAAAATAATCAAAGTGAAGAAATTTTTCCACAGGTTTGTGAACTTTTATCAAATTTTTGTTTTTTTGGCTCGACACCTTTCGAGCCCATTAAAGAACTAATTTCTGTGTAGAATTTTCTGAAAAACGTTGATTAAAGGCACAAAAAATGTAAATTATCCGTTCCCACGGACTCTTAAGGTATGGAAATAACTAATCTTTGGCGGCCATTTTCTCAATAATTTTACCCCTGAAAACAGGTGACACCTACCCCCTTCATTCGCAAATATCTCGACTTGTATTCAAGATAAATGGATATATTTTACATCCTAATAAACACAAGTGAACAAACTTTACAAAGATGCCAATAACTCTACATGCTCGAAAATTGACGAGAGCCTGATTCCTCCACGATGTCTCACAAATAACTCAGCCATTTACTAATGTTTTGGCATTCTTTGGGCATTTTGACATCTTCAGTGGTCGTTATGGCAGTATTGAGCGATTTATAAGCCAGAAAATATTTACTTAATCTTTTTAACTCTCTTTGGCCCGACAGGCAGGATCGAATGTAACATTCGACTCGATTCAGCTTTTAATAAATTCTAACGGACAAATGGTGCACTTAAGAGACCGACGAATATGTTAATAAAACTAAAATTAGCCTTGCATTTTTTAAAAGGTGTTTTACGACTTATCGTTATCGACACCAGTACAAAATTTAGGAGGCGGGCTTCCACCTTGCCTTTCAGGGAAAACCCAGACTGAAGTAGTGAAAGGGGTACAAAATCCCAACAGAAAGACAGATAGATTTCTCCCCACATAGGAATCGAATTCGGGTCTTCTGCATTCGACAGTGAAGCGCATTTACCGCTACACCATTGCACAAGTAAATGATACAGCTTTGTTTTATGAGAAAACTCACTACCATTTTTGAAAAAGTAGGTGTAAATGACGAAGATACTATGTGAAGAGACATGATGCAGGCTTGCTATAATGCTATTTGAAAAAAAAGAGGACACCCCCCCTGTGCCTATAAAATTAAAGTAATAATACAGAAATTCTACCAGTATCCCATGCATGAGTCTAGATGTTGATACATTCAACCCCATTTCTCGCTTTTATGACAGGGCCCTCGCCTGTTTATCTTCAATGGTTCAAAGAAAAATATGATAGTAGAAAAAAACCCAACTTTTATTTCGTAGATGACATAATTAAAGCAGTAGTTCCCACATCTGTCGCTTTTATCTTCGCAAGTTATTACTTTAAGTAGAGTGTGGCTCATTGCTAAAGTTGCAAGCGTTTTCTCTTAGCGTCTTATTTTATCGATCAAGCGAAGCGTTTTCCTACTGAACAAGTCTTGTCTGTGGGTGGTTGGCGGGTGCTCTGGTGTGGTTTGCTCCTGTTTCCTATCAAACGTCTGTCGTCCTTATCTCCCCTTGTGTTTGTTACTTTCTTGTAACACCTCAAATCTTCGGGCGCTCATATGACCTTATGCAGCTGCGAGTGCCATAAAACTCTTACTAAAACTAAAAGTCTTGTCTAGAGGATTGGGCCGAGTTGGGTTGGGAGGTTGGATAAGCCATAACAGATTGACATTGATTGTATGTTTTCCACATCCAGCTACGCAACACAATTCAAAATAATCAGTAAGGAGTCAAGTTTAAAGTAGGCTTCTTCACTAAAGAATTGAACTCGCGTCTTTTCGTGCGATGGTGAATTACCCCTATCACTACACCTCATATTCCAATGTGCACTTACAAAATATAAGTTGGCCTTTGTAGCTCCTGACTTATGAACCAATGTTCGGCCGAATGAGTCGAGGGCCATCGTTGCAAGTACCTGGTCATTCTTAGTGTCTTTAAATACTATTAACAATTCCGGTGTACACAAAGCTCCGCAGACAATTTTGTCACATTTCTATTCATTGAGGAAGGAAAAAACCTCAATTTTTTAAAGTAACAGTTACCCATCCGCATGTCTCTTTCAAGCGTTTTTCTTTTGCTTTTATTTCTTTCTGTCTGTCTGTTTGTCTATCAGTTTTTCGGTGGTTACATTTGGAGTTCTTAAATAAACTAACAGTGTTTAAAGGGTCGTTGATCATCCCCATTCTCTTTTTCTTTTTCATTTTCTTTTGGTCGTTTCCTCTTTTCTCATCACCCCACATACCTGCATGTACGCATGAGCACACACACACACACACACACACACACACACACACACACACACACGCACACACACACACACACACACACACACACACACACACGCACACACACACACACACACTCGCGCACACACACGCACATTATATATATATATATATATATATTTATAAAAGCACAAACACCAACACACATAGGCAGAGTACCCATGTAAGGTTCTAAATAATCATTTTCAACCGTGCATACACATTATAATCATACAATATTATGCCCAGCCACGAATACACATTCGACATAAAGACTAAATTCTTATGCAACTTTTAACACGCAAATTCGTTCAGTCTAGTTCTTCAAATCGATATCCATTTTTCCATAACCCGTTCTAGAAGAAGAAAAGAAACGAATCTTTCTTCATCAAACATCACTTTTTACTGTAGACCATGCAATAATACTCGGCAACACGCTGCAGTGAGCAGCTTAAGAAATCGAAAACTATTTTTCAGCATCATCGGGACTCTGTGTTTGTATAATCGATATGTCAGAACCGATTGATTTCAAGTAGGATGACAAATGGTGTACTGGGTGTGGTCCTGTTTAGCGCGGGGGTTTCCACTCATGACGTATGCTGTCATCGCGTGTTCACAAACGAAGGTCTAGGACAAAAGCCTTTACGCATACTTACCCTCAATAAATTTGAGCTGAAATGCAAACACATGTACTTAATATCATCGTCCGCAATGCCCCTTTATTTTTGCAGCCGGAATTTATATGGGAGGATTAAAAAAAAAGAATTTGTTGTCGATTCAGCTCATATCGTAATGGTAATGGCGGGTCTTACGATTGTCACAAGGAGTGTTTGCTCTCTCTTTGCTTTCACCCAAAGATTTTTACCCCCCCCCCAAAAGAAAGAACAAAAAACCGCCCCAAACCCCAACAAGCAAACTCCTCAGTGTTGCATTTCTTTTAACAGCTGGGATATTTCAATGATATTATTTCTAACTGATGTGATACTTAAGTCTATTTCAGCTCTTCAGCGAGTTATTGAGTTCTTTTGAGGGTTTAGAACGACACTTGAGTGGGACGGCTTATTGACAACGGTTTATCTATCTATCTATCTATCTATCTATCTATCTATCTATCTATCTATCTATCTATCTGTCTATCTATCTATCTATCTACTTGTATGTATATTCATATCAATGTGTAAAAGTTGTGACGGACAGCTAAAAGTGCTGAGTGTTAGTGAAGTACCAGTTCAGTACCACGTCTACATTGTTAGATTATTCAATTCGCTGGAACTTCGAACTCAAAGTACACAAACACACGAATAGACACACACACACACACACACACACACACACACACACACACACACATACACAGACACACACTCAAACACACAGACATACTCAGAGACACACAGGCATACACACACATGCACACACACACACACACACACACACACACACATACGTACACGCACGCACACACACACACACACACACACACACACACACACACACACACATACACAGACACACACTCAAACACACAGACATACTCAGAGACACACAGGCATACACACACATGCACACACACACACACACACACACACACACACATACGTACACGCACGCACACACACACACACACACACACACACACACACACACACACACATACGCACACGCACACACACTCACATACACACACACACATACACACATACGCACATACACACATCTCCAAATAAAATACAGTAAAATGGTAGGAGAGCCGTCAAAACTAGAAACAAATTCCAAACTTCCAATACAATAGCAATATGCCTTTCCGAGTTAGCAGTAGCAACAGCATTTGAAGTGCGCCGTTTTATTCCGAGAATTCTTCTGTCCTTTTTGAATATAAACTGGCACTCCAATTTTTCTTCACTTGCCTTCTGTCAAAACACAGCAACTTAATTATTTCGTTCTATAATTTCTTATGTCTCTTTGATAATGAATTATTTTATTTTCTTGTCTATTTGATATCTGGGTGCTTGGCGGGTTCTCTGGTGTGATTTGCTCCTTCCTTCCTATCCAACATCTATCGTCCTTATCCCCCCTCCTTCATTTTGTTTGTTTGTTACTCTCTTGTAACACCGCTAATCTTCAGCACTTATATGACACATTGTGTTGCAAGTGCTGTAAAACTCTTACTTAAACTAAACTATTTGATATATGTATTCATTTCATTTTCATGTCTAAATTACTTTCAAGTTTATTTGAAATTTAATTGTGCTATTTTCATGTATATTTGGCATTTTAAATTGTTATTTTAATGTACATGTTTATTTTTACATTTATTTATTTATTTTCATGTATATCTAACATTTATTTATTATATTTTCACGTCTATTTTTATGTTCATTTATTTTATTTTCACGTGTATCTGACTTAAAAAATAATTATTAATTATTTTTTTAATGTGTATTTGCTACTTATTTATTTCCATTTCATGTCTATTTGATATTTATTTATTTGATTTTCAGTGTGCGATTGTGAGCCCAGCGGGACAAACCCTGCAGCTCTGACCACATGTGACGTCCTCACTGGCCAGTGCTCGTGCAAGGACAGGGTCATAGCCAGAAACTGCAGCGAATGTATCTCAGGTTACTGGGGGCTCACGGCGGACAATGCCCTCGGCTGCAATGGTAAGGCCAGTTTGTATGTGTGTGTGTGTGTGTGTGTGTGTGTGTGTGTTTGTGTGTGTGTGTGTGTGTGTGTGTGTGTGTGTGTGTGTGTGTGTGTGTGTGTCTGACTATATTTCTGCTTGTCGTTATCTTCTGTCAGTCTGTCTGTCGTGTCTGTCTGTCTGTCTGTTAGTCTGTTATTCTGTCTGTCTGTCTGTCTGTCAGTCTGTCTGTCTGTCTGTCTGTCTGTCTGTCTGTCTGTCTGTCTGTCTGTCTGTCTCTCTAGTGCCCTTGCTTTACCATACTTTACCTTTACTGGTTATTTTTTAATGAAGTGGAAAGAAGTAGAAAGAAAGAGGGGTTGAAGAGAAGATAGCGAGGGTGTCATGGACTTATTCAAAATTTTGTAATACAGAAAAAGAGGTTCATCATCATCATCATCATCATCATCATCATCATCATCATCATCATCATCATCATCATCATCATCATCATCATCATCATCATCATCAGCAGCAGCAGCAGCAGCAGCAGCACCACCACCACCACCACCACCACCATCACTACCACCACCATCACCACCACCACCACCAGCAGCAACAGTAGCAGCAGCAGCAGCGGAAACACAACCTGTTTAACAACCATCAACTCACCACTACCGCCGCCGAAACCATAACCACTTCCATCATCATTACCACCATCTACACCTCCACCATCATCATCATGGTTATCACCACCACTACCATCACCACTAACCCCAATTGTTGTCGTCTTTTTAGAACCTGTAAAATGGCAGCTTGCACTTTAACTATAATAATATGCTTTCCAGAAAGTTATTTCAGATTGCTGTCTGTCCATCTGGGGTATTATCGATTGTAAAGGACTAAGAATTTGCTGTTGAGCGAGAATTGGCGCTATACAAATTTTAATTATTATTTATTATATACATGCAATACCATTACTGTTCCCACTATCAACAACAACAACAACAACCTCATTGTTACCATTATCGTTACCACCACCACCACCACGACTACCACCACCACTAGCATCATCACCACCACCACCACCACCACCACTAGCATCACCACCACCACCACCACCATAAACCTCATCCAGGTGACTTGCTTCTCCTCCCCAGAGTGCGCGTGTAACCCCCAGGGTACCAAAGGGAACACCAACATGTGCGACAAAACAGACGGCAGCTGTGAGTGCAAGGTCAACGTCGCTGGAGACTTGTGTGAGCAGTGCAAGGTCAGTTGTTCTCACAACGTGAAAACGAAATTAATATAATATACATGAGTATTTTGTTTTCGTTTTGTTTTGGTAAGTGTTTTACGGCGCTCGCAACTGCATACGGTCATATCATGATCGTACGGGACACATTTAACATTTTCAGTTTGGTAGGAAATTCTGAATTTTGCGCGGGTGGCGGCCGAAGCCTTCTCTTATCGATTTTAGGACCACAAAGGGATCTTTGATGTTCGCAACTTGCACACTGAACCTTAACTACCATAAGATCAAGGGTGCGGCTAAAAGACAGCACTAAGAAGGAGCCGGGGGGGGGGGCAGAAAGTTGAGACGAAAGCAGAAAACAGAACATGGTTAGAGAGCTGGAAAGGATGTGAAAGAAGAAAATTTTGGAGAAAAATTTTTTCCGTCGCCGTCAGGTTTAGAACCTGGGACCTATTGAATGAAAGGCGAACACCATAACTCCTCAGCCACGAGAGCCCCTAAACTAAATAAATACAGTTGAATCTAATTACCATAATCTGCATAAGACAATCACTTGTACAATTGTCCACTTCCTATTTTCTCCCTTGCGTACTTTTCACACTATACTGACTCTTGTGTAAGTCGACCACCTGTCTAATACGGCCACTCTTCTCCTCGTACATAGATTTCCATCTTCGACAGTTGCGACTGTGTAGTCAAAACTGTTTTAGCAGCTATCTATACAAGACGATCAACTGCACAAACGAGCACTTTCTTGCTCGCCCCATGCGTTTTAAAAAGTCTATATATCATGCTGGCATAGTCTAAGAGGACACCTGCCTAAGGGGATCTATTTCCTCGACGTTGGGCAGTCGTCCTTCACAGTTCCGACTGTATATTAAAGCATCATATACTGTGCCCCTTATATCTTGACTGGAGTATGATAATGATTGTAAATGTTGTTATGATCATAGTTATGATTATGATTGTCACTGTCTTTGTCAGTATGATTATAGTTATGATAATGATTGTCATTGCTATGATTATGAACATGATTATGGTTGTCATTATTGTATTGCTATATCATTTATGATTAATATGGCTGTCTATGTTGTGCAATCATAATTATATTCAAATGGTGAAATGGTATGAGTTTAACGTCCCTATCAACAGTATTAGGTTATTTAAAAGGCGGGACCTCCTAGTTTAACGCCCGTCTCCGATAGGACCGAGCCAAGTGGGAAGCTGAGGCTCGAACCATGATTATAATCATTCATTGTACCTTTTAGTATGATTATAGTTACACTTATCCTTTCTATATTCCAAATCGCAGCCTAATACGTTTAACTTCGACCCCAACAACCCGGAAGGATGCACTGAGTGCGAGTGTGACCCGGGAGCGTCCGTTTCCGAAACTTGTGAGCTAGTCGGTGGTCAGTGTACGTGTCGCTCAGCCCAGCTGAACGGAAGGGAATGCAACACCCCAGTAACAGGCTACTATGTGCCTAAGTTGGACTTCGCAGTGTTCGAACCTGAAACGGCGGCAAATGGGGTATGTTGATACTGACTTGTTTTTGTTTTTGTTTTTGTTGTTGTAAAGTGTTTTACGGCGCTCGCAACTGCATAAGGTCATATGAGCGCGCGGGATACACCTAATATTTTCAGTTGGTAGGAAATTTTGAATTTTGCCCGGGTGGCGGCCAAAGCCTATTCTTATCGATTTTAGACCACCAAGGGATCTTTAACGTTCGAACCCGGGACCTTTGAATGAGAGGCCAACACCTTAACCTCTAGGCCACGAGAGCCCCCCCCCCCCTGACTTGTTTGGCAAAATTTCTCATGACTGTAGCTTTTGTTTTTGTTGCAGCAGTTGTTTTATCTTGTTATGGTCAGTTATGTTGTTGAAGATTCAGTGAGAGAGAGAGAGAGAGAGAGAGAGAGAGAGAGAGAGAGAGAGAGAGAGAGAGAGAGAGAGAGAGAGAGAGAGAGAGAGAGAGAGAGAGAGAGAGAGAGAGAGAGAGAGAGATATCAATGAAGAGAATAAGAGGGAGAAACAGAGTGAGTGAAAAAGAGAAAGTGAGAAAGTTAGAGCTAGAGAGACAAAGAAAGAATGAAAAAAGAAAGATACACTGAAGTTTATGTCATTCATTTATGTTTTGTATAAGAGTTTTACGGCTTATTCAACAGAATGAAGTCATGTCAGTGACGAAGATTAGAAGTGTTACAAAAGAGTTACAAACACAATTGAAAAAGGACAAGAGATAAGGACAATATAATGTCGATATAATAACATAATATTATGTTTGATAGCGAAGAAGGAGCAAACCACACCAGAACATCCGCCAACCACCCAGTGTTAATTCTTAAAGGGCCGTATTATAAAGGCACAGATTTCTGTTCAATAAGCCATACTGTCGTACATTTCCCCGAACCTACGACTGTTCACACATCACACATTTGAAAAACAAATTTGCATATTTCGTTGATAGCATAACTGTGTCGTTGCCTGCCTTTTCGAGTTTCTAACTAAACAAAAAAAAAATAGAATGGAAACATGTGTATAAATAACAAAATTGTGCTTGTTTTTTAAAAGTGTCCCAAACATCTGGTCTTCAAGCTTTGTTGACTGACTAGAAAGAGCGTATTTAATGAGTAAAACAATGACAATTTAACTCCCAAATTATGCGCCTTTGTTGATAAAAATATATTGACCACACCCTAAACTTTCCTTCTTGGTTGCTTTCTTTCTTCTTTCTGTCTGTCTGTCTGTCTGTCTGTCTGTCTGTCTGTCTGTCTGTCTGTCTGTCTGTCTGTCTGTCTTTCTTTCTTTCTTTCTTTCTTTCTTTCTTTCTTTCTTTCTTTCTTTCTTTCTTTCTTTCTTTCTTTCCATCCTTCTGCCAGAACTTCTCTCTTTCTTATTCGCTTATTTGTATTCCCCTTTCTTTCTTTTTCTTTTTATATTTGTTTCTTTGCTTATCTCTTTCTTACGTTCTATCGAACTTTTTTTTCTTGCTTTTCTTTCTTTCTTTCTTTTTTTTTTCTTTCCCATTCTTTCTACTCCTCTCTCTCTCTGCTCACAGAATAATATCGTCCTTCGACCTGGAGACGGTGACCTTGGTGCGACTGTCAGTGGGCGTGGCCTCGTTACGTTGTCACCTGCCAATCAAGTTACCATGGATTTTACCTTCAGCCTTCCCTTCACGGGACTGGTGGACGTCGTTGTGAGATTCGAGGTAAGAAGTGCCTAGTTTAGAAGAAGAAAAACACCCAAAACACCCTCCCCTACAAAAAAAAACAAAAAAAAAAAGCCCAACAAACAAACAAAAAAACAATAGCAACAACAATATCAACACCCACCCCGCCTAAAAAAGCAACAACCAAACGACAGTAAAAAAAACAACAACAACGAAAACAAAAACAACAAAAACAACAACCCCAAAACAGAGACAAAACACAAAATAACAAAAAAAAAACAAAACGAGAACTAATATCCAAACAAAAAACAACAGCAGCAGCAACAACAACAACAATAATAACAACAGCAACTGCTACTACTACTACTACTACTACTACCACTACCACTACCACTACCACTACCACTACCACTACTACCACTACCACTACCACTACCACTACCACTACCACTACTACCACTACTACTACTACTACTACTACTACTACTACTACTACTACTACTACTACTACTACTACTACTAGAACAATAACATAACAACAGTAACAATAACAACTCCCATCCCAGAAAAATAACACTGCATTGATTTGAGTACAGTTGCGAAGACGAAGGGTTTGGCGTATTTTATATTCTAGTTTACAATTGAGTACTTAGGCACACGGTATGGACACAAAAGAGCCGAGTTCGATCCTCTTGTTGGTAAGATATTTCGGTAAAAGTAAAGTATTGCCCTATTAAAATAGCTGTGGAGGTTTTACGCCCCCACGATACTTACGTACATCATGTGTAAGTGATGTGTAAGCGTGCGCGTGTGATAAGCAAGTAGATGTGTGTGTGTGTGTGTGTGTGTGTGTGTGTGTGTGTGTGTGTGTTTGTGTGTGTGTATGTG
>NW_004797471.1:803269-804692 GCF_000002075.1 Aplysia californica | reverse complement strand
TACGTGTAGTATTTTGCTCTGCCATCGACAAAATTGAGATCATTTAGGAGGAGGGCAGCTTCGACAGTTTTTCCACGGTCATCTCAGACTGCCTTCCTGTTTAAGACAACGACTCTTCTCCTCAACAATTGGTGACCATCTTGGACAATTTCGACTGTACAAACGACCATTTCTCATTCCCCCTCTGTGCATTATATCTTATACTTTAATGACATTGTCCAAGACGTCCGCTTGTCTATTCTCCCTAAGGCTAGAACAGCAATTGGCTAAAACAGCACCTGGACATGGATGACTAGTGCCTCTATAAATAAATTATTGATGGTCAAGCTGAAACAGCACCTAGACATGGATGGCTGGTGCCTCTATAAATAAATCATTGATGGTCAAGGTCAAGGCTAGAACAGCAATTGGCTAAAACAGCACCTGGACATGGATGACTAGTGCCTCTATAAATAAATCATTGATGGTCAAGGCTAAAACAGCAATTGGCTAAAATAGCACCTGGACATGGATGACTAGTGCCTCTATAAATAAATTATTGATGGTCAAGGCTAGAACAGCAATTGGCTAAAACAGCACCTGGACATGGATGACTAGTGCCTCTATAAATACATTATTGATGGTCAAGCTAAAACAGCACCTGGACACAGATGACTAGTGCCTCTATAAATAAATCATTGATATGATGGTCAAGCTAAAACAGCACCTAGACATCAACGGCTGGTGCCTCTAAAAATGAATTAATTATTGATGATGGTTTATGGCTGCCGTCTTAAGCGATTTCCACTGTACGATCTTCCTCTTCTTTTTGCTCATCTCTTAAATAGACATCCAGGTCTCTAGATCTAGGACAAAAGCTGTTCTTCTCTATTGGTCCCCCTGGCTCCCGTAGGTAGAGTTTAGAGTTTCACGGCATAGGAGTGGCTGGGTCAATATTTCCTCCGAATTGCCTAGAGCATTGGCGTAGGCTTGTTGAAAATTCTGTACAGTAGTCCTACTTGTGTTCCTTCCCGTTTGGTTGCTATCTATCTATCTATCTATCTATCTATCTATCTATCTATCTATCTATCTATCTATCTAGCTATCTATCTAGCTATCTATCTATCTATCTATCTATCTATCTATCTATCTATACAGAAAACCACAGCAGACAAGATCGTGTACATGCTGGGCAAGTTGACCTACACAGGGACCACGGGCTACCAGTGTCAAGGCCAGACGGTGGCAGCCGGCCAGGAGTGGTCACTGCTGTCCACAGATGAACGGGACAGTGTCCGAGGTACGTTCAGATCCTTCATTCATTGTTACTGGTGTTCAAGGCCCTATTGGAAGCTATGGTAAACGTTTTTGGCCCACACGTTTGAATGATATCTATCTATCTATCTATCTATCTATCTATCTATCTATCTATCTATCTATCTAT
>NW_004797471.1:799080-801464 GCF_000002075.1 Aplysia californica | reverse complement strand
TGTGTGTGTGTGTGTGTGTGTGTGTGTGTGCAGAATGTAGAATTAAACTTAATATGTCCCCCTTTTATGCTCCTGTAACGCATTAAATGTGTTCGCCTTTCTACAGACACATACTATTAAGGTTTTCTTTTTATTTATTTCACTGCCCGCATTCAGTTTGTTGTTCTTCTATCGCCGTTCTGTGTGCAAATGAGTGTGAATGAGGGCAAATCGATAAAACAGGACTGTAAAAACAACAAATAATTACAAACAAAAACAAGTTACAAATGAAGGTTAACAGACTGACTAATCAGGATGGATACTATTTAAATAGTGGGCGGTGGGTAGAAGGATTAGTCATCACAATCTATTCATTTCGTTTGCATAAACAACTGCGTTTGAATTTATGTTTTTACTTTCGTTTGAAGGAAAACAATAATCCTATTTACAAAGCTATCCGTGTGGGGATGCGCTGATAGCTCAGTTGGTGTCTGTCTGTCTGTCTGTCTGTCTGTCTGTCTGTCTGTCTGTCTGTCTGTCTGTCTGTCCGTCTGTCTGTCTGTCTGTCTGTCTGTCTGTCTGTCTGTCTGTCTGTTTGTCTTGTCTGTCCCGTCTGTCTGTCTGTCTGTCAATCTGTTCGTCCGCTCGTCCGTCTGTCCGCCCGTCTGTCCGTCTTCAGTATTTATATTTATTTGCAACGGCATAAGGTCATAACGTGCGTGCGGGACACACTGGACATTTATTGCACTAGGGATTTATTCTAATTTTGCCCGGGTGGCGGCTGGAGCCAACTATTGTCGATTTTGGACCACCATTGGATCTTTAAAATGCGCAACTTGCGACCCGGGCCTCTGAGATATTTTTCCCTTATCCGAGAAGACGAGGTGTTAGATGTTACCTAAGGAGAGGGGGGGGGGGGAGAAAGGGAGAGGAAGGAGAGAGAATAGTAAGAAAACCTGATATCATTAAATCACAACTGTAATCCAAACATCTCTCTCTCATTTGCCGCTCCTCCACCACCCCCCCCCAAAAAAAAAAATCCCCATAAAAATATAAGGACCCCCCCTCCTTCCAAACAAAGAACAAAGCAACAACAACAACAAAATACAAATAATTTAAAAAAAACAACAACAAAAACCCCAACAACCTAACAACGAAACAAAGCAACAACACTCACCTTTCTTCCCAGGTGGTCCTTATACCAGACCTAAGCGGACTGACCGTCACATTAGCAGCGAGAATGCCCCTGGAAAACATCACGTATTGCTCACAGTTAGCGCAGAACGAAGTCAGACCCAACAGAGGCGCGTGCAAAGACGTGGAATACAGCATCATGGCCGCCTTGCTCAATGGGGCCATAGGTTCGTTATCTCATTCTTATCACCTTGTTCCACCCCCACCCCCCTCCCCACACGTTTTCCCTTCAGTTACAGGTTCTCATTTTTTTCTCACAAGTTTTAGCTGCTCTGTTTCTAGGACTTTAATATTAAATGCATTGATTGATTTATTTATTCTTTTATTCTTCTATCCATTTATTCTTTTATTCATTTATTTATTTCATTTAATCAATTTCTTCATTCATTAGTTCATTCATTCGTTCATTCTTTCATTCATTTATTCATTCAGTCATTCTTTCTTTCTTTCTTTCGTTCGTTCATTTGTTTATTCATTCGTTAACTAGCTCGTTTGTTCGTGCGTTCATTCGTTTATTCATTCACTTATTTATTCCCACATATCAGTTGCTTGCCTAGGTAGTTAGCTTTTTATTTAAGTGTTCATATACGTCTACTGTATTGAATTTATGTGTCTACTTACCTTATTAATGCAAAATCTTATATTAATATTCTGACATTTTCACTATTGGCTGTGTCATGCGTTGACAAAACTTTTTCAAAATGCTGAAAGGTAGAAAGTGTTTGTCGGCAGGCTATACTCTGGTCCAGGATAAGAAAGACGACAATAAGACGACGATAACGACGACGACGATAACTAACTGACAATACTACTATTCAGAATGATGTCATAACTAGTTTTGCACACGTTTAAACGGTAAATAGATTCCATATTACGTGTTTGATAGCGTGTATCACTTAGATTTTTCAACAGTGTTCTTTTCTCTCCTGTCCACGTGACCAGCTTGCTCGTGCAGTGGTGGCGCTGTCACAGGGTCAAATTGTGACCCCTACAGCGGGGACTGCGACTGCCTCCCAGGTGCTCTCCCGCCAAAATGTGACCGCTGCACTGCAGACACGTACGGCTACTCGGCCACGACTGGGTGCTTGGGTGAGTTGAACATGACAATAATTAGGATGACAGTACTACTACTACTACTACTACTACTACTACTACTACTACTACTACTACTACTACTACTACTACTACTACTACTACTACTACTACTACTG
>NW_004797471.1:780535-790535 GCF_000002075.1 Aplysia californica | reverse complement strand
ATTAAATTTACCCCCCCCCCCCGCCCTCTCTAGCAATTACACTGTCATGCCATTTAAGACGAAGAACTACCGATTTTGACGTCCATCTCCGGTTGATGAAGCCTATGGAAAATCTCATGTAAAGAGCCTATTTCAAGGACACAAAGTTGAACCCTTCTTAACCTCGAACCCCCGATCCTACTGTCTTACGATTACAAATCGGGTAGCCAAATCAATAGACAACAGATACAACCTCAGATGAAGGACTGGGAGAACTTTCAGAAAACTCAAAGAAGAAATACGTAGAATATTGTACATGTATGATATTTTGGAACGGAAAAGATCAGAAACGACAAAATGAGGTATACTTTATTGGTCCTACCTTTAAACGGAACCTTAATGGAGAACTAAAATAGCATATCAACACAATCACACAAAACGCAAAATATGCAAACATACACACATAGGCACACGCACACACACACGCACACGCACACGCACACGCACACACACGCACACACACACACACACATACACACACACATGCACACACACTCAAACACAAACACAAACACACACACATTTATACAAAAACACTCTTATTTGCGCCTAGAGAGAGAGAGAGAGGAAGAGTAAGAAAGAGAGAAAGAAACGGGAGTGACAGAGGAAGAGAGAAGAGAGAGAGAGAGAGAGAGAGAGAGAGAGAGAGAGAGAGAGAGAGAGAGCGAGAGAGAAAGAGAGAGAGAGAATGACAGCGAGTCAGAGAGACCCAAGCACACCCAATTATCATCAAAAGCATCAAAAGTCAACTAGCTTCTAACCTTCTCCCCTCTCTTTTTGGCTATTTGTCTCTCCCTCTCTTTCTTCTTCTCTCACCCTCCATTGACCTTACCTTTCCTTCAAACTTTTCTTCTTATTTCCAACGCAGGCAGAAATGGGGAAATGGTATAGGTTTAACGCCCCTTTCAATACAGTTAGCTTATTTTAGAGGCGGGATCTTCGAGGACCGAACCAAGTGGGACATTCGTGTAAAGTGCATTTCCCAAAAACACATCGTCGGACCGAGCTGAGGCTCAAACTCTAGAACCCGCAATCTCACGATTACGAGCCCGTTAAGCCCCATTTAGACGCACAGTTCGTTGATCGACTAACTGTTGGATATCGAGAGGATGGCCGGCATCCTGCCAACTTCACGTGGAAACTGAGCGTGAAACGAGCAATCCTCTCGATGTCGAAGGGTTCTCCGTCCAACCACCAGATATCTGGCGACGCCAGATACTTGCCGGCCGGCGAACTGAAGGGGTGACGACGAGGCAGCGGCTTCTTTGATGTTGCCCCAGGCGGAGTTGAAAATGCATTAAAAAAATTTCCGAAATATTCGTCAAATTAAAAAAAAAATTTTTTTTTCGTAATCAGTGACCCAAAATTGGTAAAATTCACGCGGGGTACGCAATTTAATCGCGGATTACCATGTTAAATTCTTTTTGTGTTCTTTCTTTACTTTTTCCGTTTTGTAGACGTTTTTACTTAGATATCTAGCTACAACAGTCCAAGGACGGATAAAAAAACTGTACGTCTAAACGGAACTTCTCTCGTCGACAAACTGTCAGTTTACCGATGACCCAGATCGAGTGTCCGTCGGTTAAACTGTCAGTTTGTCGATAAACGAACTGTACGTCTAAATGGGGCTTTAGTCTAATGATTAGACTACCGACACCACCCAACGCAGGCGGTTATACAAAACATTACTTAGAATTAGAAGGAAGAAAGGAAAGATAATTTTATATCAGCAGCATGCCCACATTCACAATAGCCTTATTACTCGCTATAAAGCAATTCTTGTTCTCCACAGATCCCAGTCATGGAGGGCTCCTGGAAGCTGGTCAACACGACTCAAACAAACAATACAGGGGTTGCTTCCCCTGATCTGGGTTACGCCTCCTTCTCGCAGTTCATGGAGATTCTGGCCGACCTATCTTCTCTCAAGCTGAAAGTTTATGATACTGATGTGAGTATACAATTAAAAGTTTCTGATACTGATGTGAGTATACAATTAAAAGTTTATGATACTGATGTGAGTATAAAATTAAAAGTTTATGATACTGATATGAGTATCAAGATAAAAGTTTATGATACTGATGTGAGAAAAAAAAGTAAAACGTTTATGATGCTGATGTGAGTATCTAGATAAACATTTGTGATTGAAGGGTACATGTTGGGGTCTAAGTTGGAAGATTATGGATTGATCTCCCCTCCTCAACTCATTGATTGAATCTTTGACCAGTGTAGCAGTGGGATGTTATCTTCCCAAGTTACCCCACATTTCTAACTGCCTCTACTCCTCAAGACAACAATTAGAACAGACATGCAGCTATTACAGAACGGCATCATTCAGAAAAGTTAACGCTCAGATGCTACTAGATTCATGTGGCCATACATCATCCTTCCTGTTGTATCTGTGGCCCAATCGTTCATCCAGTCTTCCTTTAGGCTTGGCTTGATCATTTGGCAGCAGGTGGTGTAATCAGTAGGAACATCAGGCTGAAGGAGGCTAGCTCCTTTCTTTGCTAGAGCATCAGCTCTTTCATTTCCCGGGATCCCAGTGTGAGCAGGAATCTATTGTAGGACCACTCTGATTTGGTGCCTATTTATCAAATTATGCAGACTCCAAATCAAGTGTGGTATATCTTTGTTCACACCAGTCCCACTCTCAAGTGTCTCTAGTGTTGAAAGGCTGTCTGTAAAGATAACAATGTCTGTGGTAGCAAGTGAGTTAGTGTCAAACAAGTAGTTGATGTAGTTTGCTGTGTTGGTGATAGCTTGTCGTTCGGCAATGAAATTGGAGCAGAAGGACCCGCTGGAATTAAAGACTTCTTTAAAAAAAAATCCCATTGGGCAAGTTGATCACTGACCCGTATCCAGCGTTGATTGTTGCCTTAAAGGCAGATCCATCAGTGTATGAGTGGATCCATGTTGGTGGATAGGAATCAATTGTTTCAAGGGCAGAATATTTTAGCGCTGATATGAGTATCAAGATAAATGTTTATGATACTGATGTGAGTATCAAGATAAAAGTTTATGATACTGATGTGAGTATCAAAATAGAAGATTGTAGTACTGATGGGAGTATCAAGATAAACGTTTATGATACGGATAAGAGTATCAAGATAATCGTTTACGATACTACTGATACGAATATTAAGATAGACGCTTATTATACTGATGTGAGTATCAAAATAAAAGTTTATGATATTGATGGAAGCATCATCCCCCCCCCCCCACCACATTTTTTTCCCGAAACACAAAAAGGCAACCAAAATTCACCAATATTACTAATAACAGCAAACAACAGACATACACTATTCAAAGATTCCCCCTTAAAAATACAAACGAATTAATTGGAAAGTACACCAAAAACCAAAACGTATATTAAGAAAATAAAAGAGAAAAACAATTTTATAAAATTAGAAATAAAGATGAACCTAGCCTGTAATTTTAAAAAAAATGCTCTCGTCTCGCCTCTTCACAAAGAAGATTTTTGGAATGATAAAAAATTTATGAAGATCGATTTCTCAAAAGCATGCAGGCGAAAAAGCGTTGAGTCAAGAGCACACTAACTGCTGTTTGTCCTCGAACATTGTCATTGTCGTCATCATCGTCATAGTTAACGTTACAACGAATTAATGTTGCTGCTGCTGCTGCTGATGGTGGTGGTGGTGGTGGTGGTGGTGGTGGTGCTGCTGCTGCTGCTGCTGCTACTGCTGCTGATGGTGGTGGTGCTGCTGTTGCTGCTGTTGCTGCTGTTGCTGCTGTTGCTGCTGTTGCTGCTGTTGCTGCTTATAATACTGCAGTATAAACAACAACAAAAACAAAACCAACAATGACAGCAACAACAACAGCAACTACGGTCTCACTACTACGACTACTACGACTACTACGACTACTACTACTACTACTACTACTACTACTACTACTACTACTACTACTACTACTACTACTACTACTACTACTACTACTAGGCCTACTACTATTTACCCGCCATTACCACCCCCCCCCCCACAGGTCCCGGGCTCTGTGATTGACATAATAAGCGTCCACTTGGAAAACGCAGTGGATGGGTCAGCGGGCACGCCCAACTCCGGGGTCAGTGTGGTCAACAACGTGGGCTTGTGCCAGTGTCAGGAGGGATACTCCGTGAGTAGACATACTTGTACTTATACTTAGGGGGCTCTCGTGGCCTAGAGGTTAAGGTGTTGTCCTCTCATTCAAAGGTCCCGGGTTCGAATCCGGGTAGCGACAGAAAAATTTTCTTCTCTAAAATTGTCTCCTTTCACCTCCTTTCCTCCTCTCCAGCAATGCTCTGTTGTCTGCTTTCATTTCCACTTTCTGACCCACCCCTTCACCTCCTTTGACCCCTCCTCTGGGCTCCTGACTCTTTCTGCCGCCTTTCTACTGCTACTCCTTGGCTCCTCCTAACTGCCGTCTTTCTGCCACACCCCTGATCTTCTGGTAGGAAAGATTTACACTTAGCCTTCTCGGACAAGGGCGAACAATTTCGGAGGGCCCGTGTGCAAGTTGCGCACGTTAAAGATCCCTTGGTGGTCTAAAATCGATAAGAGTAGGCTTCGGCCGCCACCCGGGGAAAATTCAAAATTTCCTACCAACTTAAAATATTAGGAGTGTCCCGCGCGCTCATATGACCTTATGCAGTTGTAAGCGGCGTAAAACACTTTACCAGAACAAACAAATACTTATACTTATACGGTTGAAGCAAATTATAGAAGACAACTTCTGACGAATATAAAAAAGCGACAGGCAAATTTCTTCGGACACACAATGCGGAAAGAAGCATTAGATAATATTGTAACAACAGGCAAGTTTGATGGAAAGAGAGGCAGAGGCAGACACAGGGAAAAGATACTTGGCAAGATGACAACATGGCTAGGAGCAGCAAGAACAACGAACACCATTGCTGCAGGGCAAGATAGAGTGATGTGGAGGTCCATGATCGCCCACGCCAGTCGGCAAGGCACCGGATGATGATGATGATGATACTTTTACCCACTCTTTTTCTTCTTCCTCTTCTCCTTCTCCTTCTCCTTCTCTTCCTCCTCCTCCTCCTCCTCCTCCTTCTTCTTCTTCTTCTTCTTCTTCTTCTTCTTCTTCTTCTTCTTCTTCTTCTTCTTCTTCTTCTTCTTCTTCTTCTTCTTCTTCTTCTTCTTCTTCTTCTTCTTCTTCTTCTTCTTCTTCTTCTTCTTCTTCTTCTTCTTCTTCTTCTTCTTCTTCTTCTTCTTGGTATATTATAAATATTATAAATATTATCTTTATTTCTATTATTGTTATTATCATTATATACAAATATTACTGTTATTTTCATTATTAATTATCATTATTAGTCTTCTTATTATTATTATCATCATCATCATTATTATTGTCATTATTAGTATAATTGTTATTACTCCTATAATTATCATTATTTCTCTTGTTGCCGAGCAGGGGCGTCTGTGTGAGCTGTGTGCCGCCGGTTTCACGCGCGTCAACCCTGGAGTCCCCGACCCCTCCTCCCTGTGCGTGGCGTGCACGTGTAACGGTCACGGCGTGACTCGCGTGCTGTGTGACAATGTCACGGGTCGGTGCTCCAGTGAGGTAACGGGACCGTGCGACCCGGTGAGCGGCGTGTGTGAGTGTAGACACAACACACAGGGAGACCACTGCCAGGAATGTTTGCCTGGTTACTATGGCGACGCCACTGTCAAGACTCCAGGTCAGTTTGTTGTGGACAAATTTAAAAAAAAATGAAAACTTTTTTTCTTTTTTTTTAAAAGGGGGAAAAGGGTGTGGGGTGGCTGTGTGTGTACATGTGCATGTGCGCGTGTGTGTGTGTTTGTGTGTGCATGTGTGTGTATGTTTGTGTTTATGTATGTGTGTGTGTGTGTGTGTGTGTGTTTGAGTGTGTTTTTACGTGTGTGTTTGTGTTTAAGTGTATGTGTGTGTGTGTGTGTGTGTGTGTGTGTGTGTGTGTGTGTGTGTGTTTGATTTGCTGGATACTTTCCTTTCTATTTTTATTATTTTTACATTTTAGATCTATGTAATGTTCAAATGTCTAATATGTCACAAATTCATGTTTAAGCACGTCTTTTCACCTCTAAATGCAGGTACTTTTGCGACCTCTTGTAGTTAATTTAGATGAACAGGCGTCCCAAAATAACTGAATGGAATCAACCATGAACTTGACTCTTTTTTGCCTATTATCTGAATAAAAAAAAAGCACAGAAAAGGTTAAATTCAACTACAAAATGTTTTGGCTGTTTTAAAGATGATAGCATGCTATAGATACATTGTCAGAATGTTAGGTCCTTTTTTCTAAAATTTTTATTTTTGTTTTGGTTAGCCATTGATTATTCAAGGATTGCTGAAGGATTACTCAAGGATTACTCATCCCACAAAGCCATAACCTGAGTAGACGTGGATTAACATTTACATCTACCAAAAGTAAATGACCTCAAACTTTACCCCTGTACTTTTCTTGTGATGAAAGAAACAAAACCACAAAGAGGCGAAGGGCCCTGCACATATTATTATCTCCTCTGTCTTTCCCAGATGACTGCCTTCCCTGCGCATGCCCAGGGATTGTTGTGGCCAATGAGATTAACGCATTCGCGGCCACATGTCAGCTGACTCCAGAAGGTACCCCCGTGTGCGTAGACTGTCGCGTTGGGCACACAGGTGATCACTGCGAGCGGTGTCAGGAGGGATACTTTGGGACACCCGAGAACATCACGGTGAGGGGAATGTGTGGAGAGGGAGGGAGAGATAGATAGATAGATAGATAGATAGATAGATAGATAGATAGATAGATAGATAGATAGATAGATATGTAGGTAGATGGATAGATAGATAGATAGATAGATAGAGAGCGCAAAAGAGAGAGAGATAGATAGATAGATAGATAGATAGATAGATAGATAGATAGATAGATAGATAGATAGATAGATAGATAGATAGAGAGAGAGAGAGAGAGAGAGAGAGAGAGAGAGATATTAAAATTTAGAGAGATACACCACCATTACACACATATAAACAGACAGACAGACAGACAGACAGACAGACAGACAGACAGACAGACAGACAGACAGACAGACAGACAGACAGAGGGACAGATAGACAGACAAACTTATGGATGGATAGACCGCTTTAACAAGACTAACAAAACGTACACAATTATTCACCTTTTTGCTCATCTGAAGATTTAATCGACACAAGGGTACAATTCATATTTTGTTTAAGAATAAAAAAAACTGACAACTGTTTAATTTTACCTGTCTCTCATAACTTTCTCGCAGAACGTCAACGGAATCTGTCAGCCTTGCGCGTGTAATGGACGAGCCGACCTGTGCGACACGATCACAGGACAGTGCCTGGATTGCAGGAACGACACGGCCGGACACAACTGCCAAATCTGCGCGCCTGGATTCTTTGGTGACCCCATGACCTCTGAGTGCCAGCGTGAGTCATCTGTGGAAACCAAAAAAATAAATAAAATAAATAGAAACAATATATCTAAAAAGATGAATTTAAAAAAGAGGTTCTTTGTCTAAATAGACACAGTTGATTTAGATTATCTAGGAGGCGGGCTCGACCCATCTAAGTAAGATTTTGTTTTCAGATCCTTTCAAGAATTTTAGTGTCTTTCTCTGTAGCCTATCTATCTCTCTCTCCCCCTCCCACTCTCTCTCTCATTCCCTCTTTCTTCCTCTCTCCACCTCTCTCTCTCTCTCTCTCTCTCTCTCTCTCATTCCCTCTTTCTCCCTCTCTCCACCTCTCTCTCTCTCTCTTTCTCTCTCTCTCTCTCTCTCTCTCTCTCTCTCTTTCTCTCTCTTTCTCTCTCTCTCTCTCTCTCTCTCTCTCTCTCTCTCTCTTTCGTTCTCTCTCTCTCTCTGGGATCTTATTCCTCCAGTGAATCATCTCACATATGAGAAGTTGTTGAGATTTTTACCATGTGTTTTGTACACTGTCCAAGACTCAGCTCATTATGAAAGGGTTGATAATTTGACAGCGCTAAACATACCGAGTTTTGTCTCTGTGCCTATACCAAAACTCTATTTCTCAATCTTCCTAATCCTGAAATCAACTTCTGCATCAACACTAGCTTTAGTAGAAAGTCCATTACTAAGATATGAAAAAATTCCCAATTGCCTTGAACTGGTTATCATAAACTTTATTGACAGGGGGAACGATGCCTGTTGAGGCTTGAGCAGGTTGGTGAGGCTAATTTTTCTTTACGCTGATTGCGAGGCCAAAGTTGCTACATACGCCGGAGAAAAGAATCCATACATTCTTGCAATTTAATTATCACAACAACAATTATAATGATAAAGATGGCGAGTGGTTGGTAGGTGCTCAGGTGTGGTTTGCTTTTTTTCTTATCAAATATTAATTATCATCATTTATCTGCTTTATTTCTCCTTTACCTTTTTTGAGTTTGTGACTCTCTCCAACACCTCTATTCTTTGGCACTTATATGGCCTAATGTGTTGCAAGTGCCGCACAACTCTACTAAAACTTAATATACTAATATGGACGACAATGCTGTTGCTGCCAATGCTGACAATGCTGCTGCTTTGGATCTTACATTAACTACATTTGTGAGGCATCGTAATGAAATCAGGCGCTCGTCAAAATAATGAAATCAAAGAAATCGACCTCTTTTTGACCGATGGGCCCTTTTTTTCTTATACTGGTTTACTGTCCATTTAAAAACACACTTTCGTGTGGATTTTACTTTAAAACATTGATTAAAGGAAAAAATATTCAGTTTTCAAGGAACTCAGGCAACGGAAGTTACAAAACTTTGGTGACCATTTTCTCGCTAATTTACCCCTGAAACCAGGCGAAACTCTGACCTATTTCAATTGCAAATATTTCAATTTTTATTCAACATAGATGGATATTTTTTTCGCCAAAAGGAAGGAAAATGAACAGGCTGTAAGATGGTACCAATAGCCCGTATGCCCAAAATTGATAAGAGCCTGATTTCACCTCCTTGTGACATTAATTAATTCATTTTACTTATTCTTTCTTCTAGCTTGCACATGTGACACAGTGCCTGGATCTACTGGGGCGTGTGACCACGTGACCGGAGTCTGTGAATGTCTGCCTAATGTTTCTGGCAACAACTGTGATACATGCGACGACACGACCTTCAACTTGACCCAAGGTCTAGGTTGTCAGTCTTGTGATTGTCATCAGAGCGGCTCCCTCAGTGTCGTGTGTGACAAAGTAGGTTTTTGTTGAAGGAACTGTTATTAGTTTAAATAAATTATCGTTTGTTGTTTTTTGCTTGAAAAACAAAAGAACATGGAATCGGTTTAACACCCATATCAACACTATTAGGTTATTTAAGAGGTGGGTCCTCTGAGTTTAACGTTCATCTCCGAAAGGACCGAGCCAATTGAGAAATTCGTGTAAAATGCCTTGTCTAAGGACACAACGTCGGACCAAGCTGACGCTTAAGCACTCGAACCAGCAATCTCACTATTGCCACTGACGCCACTGCTTATGTTTGAGTAAAGAGAAACATTTGTTGTTTATGTTAGTCATAGTTCTATATACCACCACTAAACAATACTCAAAGCAACGATGGATTCTTTAGAACTTGAATTCAACACCAAAGTTTTAGTTTGTTATATCAAAGTATGCGTAACATTTTACAGTTTTTGTTGCTATACATAATGGTAATATGTGTGTGGTTGGAGGGCGCCACTAGTTCGTCCTTCTTCTTTATTTCACTCTGATGTTTTTGTCTGTCTGCCAGTCTTACTTTTCCCCAGCACTTTAGTGACCATTACGCTTATTGAGTTGATGTTCTTCTCCTCACTCAAACAAACAAACAATAATAATTATACTATATCATACTTTACTCAGGGTAGGTTGAACCAACCAAGTAGTGATTAAATTAAGGATTTAGATCTACAATGGGTCACGAAGAAGAGGGTGGGGTTGGGGTTGGTGGAAGCAGGGG
>NW_004797471.1:777479-779153 GCF_000002075.1 Aplysia californica | reverse complement strand
TTTGCCCCCTCCTCTGGGCTCCTTTCTCTTTCTGCAGCCTTTCTACTGCTTCTCATTGGCTCCTTTTTACTGCTGTATTTCAGCCAGTCCCCTGATCTTATGGTAGGTAAGATCTAACACCTAGCCTTCTTGGATAAGGGCAACAATTCTCGGAAGTCCCGTGTGCAAGATGCGTAGGCCTACGTTAAAAATTTCTCGGTGGTCCTAAAATCGATAAGAATGCATTAGGCACCGGCTGCCACCCGGGCAAAAATTCAAAATACCTACCAAACTGAAAACGTTTAATGTGTTCTGCGCGCTCACATGACCATATGCAGTTGCAAGCGCCGTAAAACACTTACCAAAAAAAAAAAAAAAAGAGAGAGAGAAAGTTTACAATAAACAAAGCAAACGCTCAGCGACAAATACAAGAAAGGAGATATTATGGCCTAATACTAATAACATTATAACCTATGGTTAATTTGTTTTCCTGTATGGTTGTGAAATCTTTTTAATTCTGATTTTTCATTTTTTAACTCCCCAGAGTGCGCCTGTAATGCTCAGGGCACAATAAAAATAAATGACGCCATTGATCCAACCTGCGACGTCATAACCGGTCAATGCAACTGCGCGTTGGAGGGAATTATTGGTAGAACGTGCGATAGTTGCGCCCCAGTGTCTACGTATCCGTTCCAGTATGTGCAGCTCTTCTACATCGGGGAATTCCCAGACTGTCAGCTCTGCGGGGAATGTTTCGATTCGTGGGCTATGGCTGTGGAAGGTGTCGGGGCGGACCTTGCAGGATACAAAGGGAAGCTCGATGACGTATGGGCTAAATATGGTGAGTTTGGCTGTTGTTGGCATTGTCCTTTCTGTTGTAGGTGTTTTTACTCACCCATCGATAGAAATTAGGTCATGTAGGAGGTAGGCTTCGACTCTGCCTGTCAGAGCCTATCTGGGCTGTGAGGGATACACGTCCAGACAAAAAGATGGAGATGCTATATAGATAAAGACGATCCTCATAGGGGAACGGAACTCGGTTTTTCTGTGTATGACGGCGAAGATCCTGACCACTAAAAAAACCGGAAGCTAGTGTGATTTTTTAAGCTTTTGTTAGTGTTGTCGATCCTTTAAGATTAGTCCAGTTATTGGTTGGTTGATTGCTTTTTCACATTGTATTGTTTGTATCTTTTTTTATACACTAGTTGACTAGCGATGTAAAAGTGGTAGCGTTGTTGTTGCATTTCTTGTTATTAAATTTGTTGTTTCTTCTGCTGTTTTTCTGATGTTTGTTGTCTTTATTGCTATTGTGATCAGATCTGAATCGTAAGGATCGTTCTTTTGTAGTTGGAGTTGTTTTATTGTTGCAACCACTGCTGTTACTGATATTGACCTTGCTGCTGTTGTTGGTATTGTTTTGTTTTTAAGAATTTAAAGTTTTTGTTGTAATGATGATGATTATGGTGATGATGATGGTAATGATGATGATATTGATGATGATGATGATGATGATGACATCTTAGAAAAATCTGACAAGATGATGAAGTGCTTCCCTCAGCCCCCTTTAATCGCTCTCCGACAACCCCCCAACCTTGGCAACCTTCTCATCCGTACGAAAGATACGATACATCTTCCTTCACCTCAAAACAACCTCTCACAAACCCCCCAGAACCACCCCTGCAAGAAACCTAGGTG
>NW_004797471.1:773443-775067 GCF_000002075.1 Aplysia californica | reverse complement strand
CCCCCCCCACGAAAATTCGATTTAAAAATTCACAAACCTGCGGAAAAATGCCAGTTTGGTCACTTTAATTACCTTGACGTGCGTCTGATTTCACCATGCTTATCTCTGTGAATATGCATACCGTCTTTTTCTTTTTTTTTCTTTCCTTAATGAGCAAGGTCCCAAAATCCTGCCTGCCTCCTCAATGAAGTAAAATGGTAAAGTGAAACATTTACAACAAAACACGTTTTTTTGTCTACTTTCTTTACTTTTTGTGACCTCTTTTACGACGAGGTGTCGTGGGAGAATCATTTGTCGAACGAAGGCCAGGCGTGTTGCTTGTTGGATTGTCACTTTGTTTCTTTGGAGCGTCTCTTTGACTCTATCGTTTCATTTTTTCCCTTGGCATTGGTCTTCCTTTTGCCTTGAAGCCATCGAAATGCATACTGTAGGCCTTTGAAGCTGGCTGTTGTGGCCCCATTCTCATTACAGCCCACACCGCCTTATTTTTTGTCTTTCGATGTATTTTATGCTTGATTCAACGCCCACTTAATGTCTGATGTCTTCGTTTCTTGTGGTCTTTCGATGTATATCATGCTCGATTCGACTCCAAATTAATATTTGATGTCTTCGTATCTTTGTCTTTTCCCTCTTGTTTCAGGCTGTAGAAAGACAGAACCTCCTGGCCGCCCGCACCGACGCTCACGCCGCGACAGAGCTTACCCAAACCGCCACTGTGACGTCACTGGAGGCTCTGAATGATGTGGTCCAGGGGACAGGGCTCACAACTGTGTCACTGAGTGGACTCCAGCAGCAGTTGGACGACTTGATCAGGGACTCTTTGGTAATTTCTTTCTTTCTTTCTTTCTTTCTTTCTTTCTTTCTTTCTTTCTTTATTATCATCATCATTGCTTTTATCCCCCTGGGTCGGGGTATAGGCCACGAACAAATACTTTACACTTTTTCCTATCCTAGGTTAGCCGCTTCATGTTATTCCATGTCTTCCCACTTTTCTGAACATCGATTTCTGTGTCTCTTTGCCATGCACCGTGGCAAGACACAGCCTAAGATGGAATCTCCAGGGAAGCGGGGTTGGGTGAGGGAAGAGAAGAAAGCTGAGATCCACCTGAGATCGAGATCTTGAAGCAGTTATCAGGCAATATGTGGGGCACAGCTCGCTTGAGTTAGAGAAAATTACCCTATACGAAGACAGGTCGGAAGCATTTCTTTTGTGAAATGGTGAGGCCTCTTTCAACTCTTTTAGGTTATTTAAGCGGCGGAACCTCAGAGTCAAACGTCCGTGTCCGAAAGGATTGAGCCAGGTGTCTTTCCCAAACACACAACGTCAGACCTAGCTGAGGCTCGAACCCCCGAACCCACAATATCGCGATTACGAGTCCGGTAGCCCAACCTTAGGCCACGGACGCTACTTCTCTCTTGAGTGAAAGAGGCAAATGGGTCGGGAAGGGAGAATGGGGTCTGGATGTCAAAGGTAGGATCAAACCAGGAAGACGGGATAGTGCATAAAAATTGCCAAATTTGACCTCTGATCCCATCTGGGAGAACGGAGTTTGTACAGTTCTTGCCGATGGTGTGCTACTACGGGAGCAAAACTGGAGAGTGTGCGAGTTTTGTTTGTTTGTAT
>NW_004797471.1:770421-771930 GCF_000002075.1 Aplysia californica | reverse complement strand
GAGAGAGAGAGAGAGAGAGAGAGAGAGAGAGAGAGAGAGAGAGAGAGAGTTCTGAAGACGACCTCATAACTTACACGAATCTGCTCATGTTTTGTTTACGTCCCACCACAGACAGTAGCTGACAATGCGCAACAAGTCATGATTGACTCGATGACGTCAGTAATAGAGAGTTTCGGCTCCCTCTCCCAAACACAGAACGACATGGTAAGTGTCCGTCCTGTTAATGTCGTTTTATCACGAATGCCACTATAATCAATTTTACTAGATTTAATTATACTGATAATCATGGCAACAAAGAAACCGGGAAAGAGAGATTGAGATATAATCAAAAAGAGAGGTAGAATGTTGGTGGGAGGGGGTTGGGGAGAGGGGGAGAAAGATGGATGTAAGAGAGGGGAGGGAGTTAGAACAGAGAGGGTGTTGACAGAGGGAGGAGATTTAGTTGTAATAATAATCAGGATCGTGATCATACGCCATTTGATAAATATGACAAAGGAAAACTAAGCAATATAACAAATTTGAAAACATGTTGAAATGTATACTGTCAGAGGTTTGAATTTAGATGTTTTTGCTGTTCAAAAAAACCAACAACTAGTTTTAGCATATCTTTGGAACGGGGGGGGAGTTTTTCTACCTTTTAAAAAAAAATGAGCCGTTTCCTTTTAGTCCTAAAGTTTATATTGGGGCGTAAATCGTTTAAAACACGGTGTACGTGCATTCTGGTTTTTTGACGCAGCTTGAAGACGCCCCGTTTTGAAGCATCATATTATCTTCGTTGTTCATACAAATATTTCCATTCAGTTTTCTTTATCTGAAAGTTAAAGCGACGGGCAACTGCATGCATTCTATAAATTATGTATATCTTTAGTCCTGGTCTATATGAGACCGGAATTGGTCGCTTTTAAGCACAAGGGGGCTATCCCGAAAAATGCTATTTTGAGAAAATCGAAGGTTACGTTTTTGCTCCTTGTTAAGTTTCTTTAAAAGACAAGGAGAGTTTTCTGTATATCCAAAGAAATATACACACCAATGAAACCAAACTTCTTCTATAGGTAGGCCAATGCTCACTTTTGGAGTAGGTCAAGATTTCTGGAAACCCCGGAAATCTGGGTTAGCCCGCTTGTCCTTTAAAGCGACCAATTATCCAGCAACATTGCTTTTGGTCTCCTTCTGATCGGACGTATGTGTCCTCTACATCTTCAAAGAGTTCATACGATTATTATTTTTTTCAAAGGCAACGGCTCAGCTCCAAAGTTCCCGGGTACAGTCTACTCAGCTGCAGCCCCTGTCAGATATGGAGCAGCTGGTGCAGCAGATAGATGGCGCGGCTGTGTCGCTGGAGGATGTGACGTCTCTCAACGTGATGGCGTCCACGGCCCTCTTTGTGGCGGAGGACGCCGTGCGGGACTCTCAGGAGGCTCTGTGAGTTTGGGAGGAACTTATTGCTTGTTTTTGGTTTGTGGTGGGGTTTGTTTGTTTTTTTGGTGGGGATGGGGTGGTTGGGGGAGG
>NW_004797471.1:766658-769316 GCF_000002075.1 Aplysia californica | reverse complement strand
TAGATTGTACAACTGTCCAGGGCAACAATAGATTGTACAACTGTCCATAGCAACAATAGATTGTACAACTGTCCAGGGCAACAATAGATTGTACAACTGTCCAGGGCAACAATAGATTGTACAACTGTCCATAGCAACAATAGATTGTACATCAGTTGTACATGGCAACAATAGATTGTACATCAGTTGTCCATGGCAACAATAGATTGTACATCAGTTGTACATGACAACAATAGATTGTACATCAGTTGTACATAGCAACAATAGATTGTACATCAGTTGTACATGACAACAATAGACATAGCGCCTGCTGCCTGGATGGGAACTGCGGCACAAAAATTATTATTTAGTATTATTATTACTATTATTATTATTATTATCATCATCATTATTATTATTATTATATTATTATTATCATCATCATCTTTGTTACTATTATTGTTATGTTAATTACTAGTATTACTGTTATCTGCTATCATTTGTTCAGGCAAGTGTCCAAACAGCTGAAGGAGGAGGTCGATCTGATGCAAGAAGACGTCCAGACATCACGTGACCTCAGGGTCCAGGTGACCGGTCTGAAGAATGCAAGCGATAGCATCAACACCACAGCTAGAAATGTCTTGGAAGAGGTATTTTGGATTTTATCATATCAACAGTGATAATGATTGCATTTAATTAATGTACATCGTTCATTTCCACGCTTTGCAGTTCTCAAAATGATCTGATACTCATCCTTTTCTAGTGAAGATGACCTCGACTTCCTATCACTGGAGTTGTGGGGTGTGCACGGAGATGGTTGATCAGAATGCTCTACGCGCTTTACAACTACATTTATTGTATTGCACGATCTTAATACTGTAATATGTTTGCTTACTTCCCTTGTCTTCTCTTCTTCTTTCTTTATTGTATCTTCTTTTCACGTTTTATTTTATCTTTATGAGACACATTTTTTGATAACGACGAAGAGCTGTTTTAAACGGAGAGAGAGTATGTATGTTATAGTGTAGCCCTTTTTTGTGGTTTCTCATCCACACGGTACAGCTGTATCGGAAACGGACGTTACATTGGAAGTCCTGTTTTGTAAATCTCAATACAGAGACTGGAACAACAGTACTTGATGTATTGATTTTTCCTTACATTATTTCATTTGGACTCCTATTGTACGTGGGTGGTTGGCGGGTGCTCTGGTGTGGATTGCTCCTTCTTTCCTATCAAACATCTATCGTCCTTATCTCCCCTCCTTTTTTATGTTTGTTACTCTCATTTAACACATATAATCTTCTGGCACTCATATGACCTTATGCAGTTGCGAGCGCCGTAAAACCTCTACTAAAACTAAACTCCTATTGTATAAACTGAGCTGTCTGACAGGCTTCTCCATAATCTCTCGTAATAATAACAGTTTCTTGTGCATTTTAACACCAATCATAGTGTTAATGTAATGCATATTAAGTTTATCTGAGAAAATGGAAATGCTAATGCTTTTTATTATTATTATTATTATTATTATTATTATTATTATTATTATTATTATTATTATTATCATCATCATCATCATTATTATTATCACCATCATCACAACTACCACTGATTTACTACATTCATAATACATTTACTATAACCAAAACGCTTTCTCTGTACAACAATTGTCAGGCCGGAACCCACATCAACAGCACACAGGAGCACGTGAGGGCTATCACTGCGACAGCCCAGGAGCTCAGTGCCAACATCAGCACCCTGTCCAACTTCTACACGACCACGGAGACTGACGTCACAAACGCCGCCACGACAGCTGGACAAGTGCAGGCGCGAGCTGCAACGGCCACGAACGTGAGTTGTTGTTGTTGTTGTTGATGTTGTTGTTGTTGTTGTTGTTGTTGATGATGATGTTGCTGCTGAGGTTGTTGTTGTTGTTGTTGTTGTGGTTGATGATGATGTTGCTGCTGTTGTTATTGTTGTTCATAGTATTATTATTATTATTGCTGTTGTTGTTATCGTTGTCATTGTTGTTGTAATTGTTGTTTTATAAACTAGATATTGTTTCCATTGTTTTCCAAGCAGGCGAACTGTTGTTGTTGTTGTTGTTGTTTTATAAACTGGATATGGTTTCCATAGTTTTCAAAGCAGGCGGAATGTTGTTGTTGTTATTGTTATTGTTGTTGTTGTTGTTGTTGTTGTTGTCGTCGTCATCGTCGTTGCTGTTGTCGTTTTGCTTGCTTTGGTAAGAGTTGAACAACACAAGCGACTGTATACGGTCATATGTGCAGGCAGGGTTGTCGTTGTAGTCGTCGTTGTCGTCGTCGGGTCAAAAAACACAACAATTTTAAAATTGTTGAACACGGAAGCAGCCTGCCGACCATAACACCTTCTCACAACCTTCAGAGATAAATCTTCTGGTCACGGTCGGTCGTAAATGTCACATGCGATCTGCCAGTAGAAAAGTCTACACAAAAGATTAAGGACGTATTTTTTGCGCTGTTCATCGCTCATCACACCAGGGGGTTCCTCTAACCGGGACACAAGGACCGACAACTGATGGAAGAATGAATGGGGTTTTTTTAGGGTTGTTATCTTTTGTGATCGTTGTTCTGTATTTTTTAAAATCCAGGTGGAATGTGGAATTGTTTCTTTATTTTTTTTTCTTTAAAAAAAAAAAAA
>NW_004797471.1:763579-766558 GCF_000002075.1 Aplysia californica | reverse complement strand
GGGGGGCTGGATATGCGTATTTTACGAATTATTCGTTTATGTTTGTGGCTTACATGTATTCATGCCCCCTTTTTTTTGGATAAAAAGTTGGTGGAACACGTGATATTTTTATTCTTTTTTGAGGAACACGAAAGTACAATTCGATAACGCACGTTACTCGTTGTTCCTTTTTCATCTTAGGTTTGTGCTCATATTCTACCCGTGATTCATAGTTATTGTTGGAACAGTGTACAAACGAGTTGAGCAATAAACAAAACACAGAAATACAGGAGCTTCTCTTGTTGCTACATTTACTCTTAACGTAATAACAAAACAAAACAAGCCATAAAATTTTCATACGATGTAACTTCGATACAAGTGTAGTCCCGATGTTACCCTGATATCTCCCCCCATACTTCCATAGTCAGTTGTTCGCAAAGTAGGCGCCTTTTCGCAGAGGGCGCCACCGTGATTTTGAGAACGCCGCCGTGATTTTGAGGACGCTTTTTTAATAGGCTCAAAGAGAGGAGTGAACCATCTTGTACTGACTTGTAGCGTACGATCTTTGTCATAGTAGAGGTCACGATCTGTTTATAGGACGATAAAAAGTCCAAGAAAATACAAGCACTCACAGCAGTCTCGAGATTATTAGGAGTTAGTTCCCCTTACCCTTTTTAGGTAGACTCGACCAGTCTAATTGTCGGCCTACATAAACAGTGCTTGTGACTGCTTATGAAAGTGGCCCGCAAGGGGCGGACTGGGTATTTGTGTGGCAGTGAAACAGTTTTGAGTGTTGTAAACACAATACCTTCACCACTTCGGGGTAGATTGCACCAGCCCTATTTTAAGCTTACATTTTATTAATGCTTACGACTTTTTTATGGGTGGTCCAAAAAGGGTGAACAGGATATTCATGTGGCAATGAAACTGGTTTTAATTTTGCAAACACTGTTCATTGATGATTATGAAAATGTATTTACATCTAAATCTTGCGTTTAGGCCTACGTCATTGGGTAAATTTGACTGAGACGATGTTCCAAAATTAGGAAGGGAAGCAGTAATTATTTGTTAATATAGACGCTTCGCCACTGCCTTACGGCTCTCTCCCACTCTCTCTCTCTCTCTCTCTCTCTCTCTCTCTCTCTCTCTCTCTCTCTCTCTCTCTCCCTTCTCTCTCTATCTCAAACCTTAAACTTCTTCCTCTCCCTCCCCCTCTCTCTCTTTCTCCAACTTTCTCTCTATCTCACCCATTACACTCTTTTCTCTCTCTCCCTCTTTCACTCTCTCTCTCTCTCTCTCTCTCTCTCTCTCTCTCTGTATGTGTGTGTGTGTGTGTGTGTGTGTATGTGTGTGTATGTGTGTGTGTGTGTGTGTGTGTGTGGGTCTCTTTATACATAGATGCAATATATTTCTCATTGAAAAGCTTGATCTTCTCTTCCCGCCAGAATCAACAAGCCCTGCTGGAGACAATGTCCGCCATTAACGCGGAGGCTGACGAGAGTGGGGTTGCTGAGGCGCTGACCACTATGACGCAAGCACAGATAGACATTACTGACCTTGAGGAGGGTCTCAACCAGCTCATCACGACGGAAGAAATGCAAGGTAAGGTTAAGAGAAAGACAGAGGAGGAGAAGGGGGAGGAGGTGAAGGAGGAAGAGGAGGAGGGGGAGAAAGTGGTGGAGGAGGAGGAGATGGTGGAAGAGGAGGAGGAGAAGGTGGTGGAAGAGACGAAGGAGGAGGAGGTGGTAGAAGAAGAGGATGAGGAAGAGCAACATAAGCACCACCAGCAGCAGCAGCAGCAGCAGCAGAAGAGGAGGAAGAAGAAGAAGAAGAAGAAGAAGAAGAAGAAGAAGAAGAAGAAGAAGAAGAAGGAGAAGAAGAAGAAAAAGAAGAAGAAGAAAAAGAAGAAGAAGAAAGAGAAGGAGGAAGAGATAGAGGAGAGGGAGAAAGACGATGATGACGATGAGGAGGAGTGACAAAGATAGAGAGAGGTATACACACAAACACACGCACACTGGCACGCACGCACGCACGCACACACACATACACACACACACGCGCGCGCGTGCACACACACAAACACACACGCAGAAACATAGAATAAAATTGGTGTATCGTTAGTTCAGATAATATGGTGCAACTTTGCAATGCAAACAGGGGAATGACCCTGGTTCTAATTCGAAATGAATAAATAATGGGTTCCCTCGGTTGATCTACTTCTTAAATCATATCCTAAATTTATGCAGTTGCGAGCGCCGTAAAAGACTTACAACCTCCATCCCCCCACACACACACTATACTAAACAATATCACACTGTATTACATCAAAACAAACCATTTCATGCCATACCAGAACGTACCGATCAGAATACTAGCATACCATACTACACTATACTCTACCATTGGTTACCCAAAATTCTTTACTTTCCCTTTGTAATTTCTGTCTGTCCGTCTGGTTCACCTTTCCCCAGCACTGAGTGACCAGTATTGTGTCGATGTGCTTCTACTTTTTTCTTTAAAACCCCCCCAAAGAAACAAAAGTGTAGTATAAAAGACGTATTAAAAGTAACTATTTGTTCTTAACCCCCCCCTCCCGCCCCCAGAAAACATACCAAATCAAAACAAAACCAAAACCCCCCAAAACTGTGTGTGGTTGGCGGGTGCTCTGGTGTGGTTTACTCCTTCTTTCCTATCAATCATCTGTCGTCTTTATCTCCCCTCCTCCTTTTTTTGTGTTTGTTACTCACTTGTAACATCTCTAATCTTTGGCACTTCTATGACCTTATTGTGTTGCAAGTGCCGTAAAACACTTACTAAAGCTAAACTAAAAACCAAAAAACCGAAATACACGAACAGCCATTCATTACAACGACGCTCGCAACATTCATCAGAACCCCCCCCCTAAAAAAACAAACAAACAAAAACAATCCCCCCCCCCAAATAAAATTTTTTTAAAAACCTACAAAAACCCCCCCAACAGTAACCAAACCAACAAACAAA